>NW_011476068.1:13618-23753 GCF_000754665.1 Bison bison bison | reverse complement strand
GGCTTCAGGACTGAACCCTGTGGAAACAACCGTGCTCAGGCGCGGTCTTGTCTTTACTTTGTCTTAGTTTTTGTTGTCGTTCAGTCGCGCAGTCGTGTCCAACCCTTTTGTGACCCCATGGACTGCAGCACACCAGGCCTCCCTGCCATCACCAACTCCCGGAGCTTGCTCAACTCATGTCCATCGAGTCGGTGATGCCATCCAACCGTCTCATCCTCTGTTGTCTCCTTCTCCTCCTGCCTTCCATCTCTCCCAGCGTCAGGGTCTTTTCCAAGGAGTCAGTTCTTCACATCAGGTGACCAGAGTATTGGAACTTCAGCTTCAGCATCAGTCCTTTCAATTCTGGCTTGATTTCCTTTAGAATTGGTTTGATCTCCTTGCAGTCCAAGGAAGTCTCAAGAGTTTTCTCTGACACCACAATTTGAAAGCATCAGTTCTTGCCTGCTTTATGTTCCAGCTTTCGCATCCATGCCTGACTACTGGAAAAACCGTAGCTTTGGCTATATGGACCTTTGTTGACAAAATAATGTCTCTATTTTTTAATATGCTATCTAGGTTTGTTGTAGTTTTTCTTCCAAGGAGCAAGAGTCTTTTAATTTCATGGCTGCAGTCACCGTCCACAGTGAATTTAAAGTTTCTATCTTTATCTTTTGTCTGTCCCCACCCTCAGAATAGACCTTGAAAAATGCTCTGTGCTTTGCCTGATCAACCTCCCTCTTGCTAAGCCACCACTCTGTTTACCTAAATATACCTTTGTGGTGGGCTTTCAGTGAATTTATCAAGTCAGGAATATTTCCTTTGGCTTTATTCCTAATTTGCTGAGAGATTTTTGAAAAAAGTCACAACTAAGTATTAAATCTTTATTTAAATCTTAAATGTCATAAATAGGTGTTAAGTCAGTGCTCTCTCTGCATAACCTGAGAGAATTATATGCTTTTTGTCCTGTAATCTAATCTTACGGGATTTGCATTAATCTGTTTCTGATATTGGACCTTCCTCAAAATCCCCAGAGACCTTAGATCTCTCAGGGTCCCAGAGGAAAGAGGTTTGCATTCAGATTAAGTACACTGCAGGAGAGCATAGTTGAGGGGCAGTCTATAAAGGTGTGGCAGGGTGGGGACTCCCAAGGGCAAGTGCTCCTACAGGTCGGCCAGCATGGTGGGGATAGAGGATTCTGGAACCCGAGAGGAAAGTGTCGTCAAGAGAGGGACACCTGGAGAGGAGCCCGGAGCCCCCTGAAGTGCTGTCTTGGGTGGGGAGGCAGGTGGGGCTGCAGAATTCCCTGGGGTGGCAGCGGTGGGGTGGGGTGTGTGTCAACAGGCTCGCTGGGGTCCCTTGAAGGGGGATCTATAACCTCAGGGCAGCTCACGAGGTCCCAGTTTTCTGACTTACTGTGGCGTACCTGGGGAGGAAGCCCCTGCCTCCAGGAGGAGGCCTGATGGTCTGGGTGCCCTGCAGCTGTGGGCCTCTGGGTGCCCTATGGGTGGGTGGGGCCCCAGTCGGGAGCTGCAGAGGGCGGGCTCGGGGCAGGGGGTGGGGCTCGGGGCAGGGGAAGGACCATGCCTGCACAGGCCTGGACAGCCTGTCTCACTTTGCAGCCTGTGATCTGGTTGAGACATGGGTGCTACCCAGGACTGGACCACCCAGGGCTCCCACCAGAACCCGGGACCCACATGTGCTGGGTTCCGGAGGTGCTGGGCTGCCTTGCCACGTTGCTGAGACCCTCCGGGGGAGCCCCAACACTGCTCCACATGCACGGAGGATGGAGCCCCCCGTCCAGCCCTCCAAGAAGCCCCCTCCTTTCCTGGACTCAGCTCACCCCTCCCTGAAGGACCTTCGATTAAGCACAAACCAGAAAAGAAGATTCCAGAAACCAAATTATGATGTAATGGGACATTTTTCACATTTGGTTCTTCATACACCCTTCAAAGAACAGGATGGGAGCTTGCCCAGCCGTGCCCGATCGCAAGGTCCTGATCCCCTCCCAGGAAGGAGCCACCTCGGTGGGCTCTCTGATTTTGCATGGACATGATGACCTCACAGCTCACCCTCCAAGCCAGGACACTTTTGAGAGAGAAACAGGGCACCCCAGTGATGACTCAGGACACAGGGATGACCTGGGATCTCTGGTTGCCCTCTGCAGAGTAACTGGGTTCTGCTCTGGGCTAGTGGTAAAGAACCGGCTTGCCAATGCAGGAGACTCAAGTGACTGGGGTTCGAGTCCTGGGTCGGGAAAATCCCCTGGAGGAGGAGATGACAACTCACTCCGGTGTTCTTGCCTGGAGAATCTACTGTCCATGGGGTTGCAAAGAGTCGGACACAACTGAAGTGACTTAGCACAGCTCTGGGCTGACTGGCCACGGGCGGAGTGTGGCCGAAGCTTCCATGGCAGTGATCGGGTATCTGGCTCAAGGTCTGCCTCGTGGGCAGGGCTGGGCAGGGAGGGTCACTCCACGTCGGTCCACGTGGCTTCGGCCTAGGCTGCTCGGCAGGCGGCTATAGGATCTGCTTCCGGTGGTTCACTCGCTGGTGAGCCAGGGCCTCTCTTCTGCCTTCCACTTGGGCTTCCAGGCAGCAGGGTGGCTGGTCCAGGAGTGGGTGAGCCTAGGGGATGCGGGGAGGGGCTTCCAGTCCTGGAGCATCACTTCTGCCATCACCAGGCCTGCCCAGGTCAGGGGAGGGCACAGATACTCTCCCTCCGGACAAGGTGCTGGGAGGACGGGGTGGGGAGGGGGCACCCTGTGCAGCCACTTTTGAAAGACGCAGTCACCCAGAATGGTGGGGGCTGGCCCAGCGCCTCACAGAAGTCACTGGGTCCCTGCGGGGCGGCTGCCTCTCCGCTGTGTCCACAAGAGCTGGGAAGACGCTTCCTCCCTAAAGATGGGCTTGAGGCTGCCTCCTGTGAGGCCGTTCCTTGAGGAACCATTCGGGGGTTTCTGCGGGGTGTCCACTGGGGCCCTCTCCCCACTTTGGGTGCTGGCCCTGTGTGGTCGTGGTTCCCTTCGGTCTCAGCCTGCTGGGCCTGCCACAGATACCTGAGACCGGGGTGTAAACAGCAGAAGCGAACTTCTCACAGTCCTGGAGGCTGGAAGCCCACGGTCAAAGTGCCGGCAAGGGGGGTTTCTCCTCCACCCGTCCCTCCACGTCCTCACGTGGCCTCCCCTCCGAGTCCTCACACGGCCTCCCCTCCGAGCACGCGCCCCTGTTGTCCTCCCCTTCCTGTGAGGTCCCTGTCCTGTTGGGTTAGGGCCCAACCCCATGACTGCATTTAACCTTGATGACCTCCTGAAGACCTCGTCTCCAGGTCAGGTCCCCATGGGGTGAGGGCTCCCATGTGTGGATTCTGGGGACGCGGTTCCATCCAGGACGCCCCCTTCTTCCCTCACTTCAGTCCCTCTGCTGGCTCCTAAGCTTCCGAGGGCCCAGGGCATGGTCCCTGGCGGCTTCTCTTTTCTCTGTCCGTCTACACACCCTCCCTGGGTGGCCCCATCCCGCCTGTCCGTGAAGACTGCCTGCTGCTGACCCCCCCTGTCTTGGATCCCTCTCCTGAGCTCAGCCAGGCCTCCAACCTCCCATCTGCTCTCCCCATGCAAGTCAGAGGCCAGAAGAGAGCCCGCCACCCTCCTCTCCACCCAGTCCCCCACCTCTGCCGGCTTTCCCATCCCAGTAAATCACCCCAACACTCTGCTGCAGCCCCAGCCTCGGCCGCACTCTGGACTCTGCCCCTCCGTTGCCCCCCACACTCAGAGGGGCCTGTCCGCTCCCTGAATCTCTCTTACATCCAGACTCTTTCCTGCCGCCCCCGCCCCCCACCCGACTCCGTGGTCCAGCGTGCTCCCTCTAGTTGGGCTCCTGCAGGTTCACCGAGAGGGTTTCTTTCTCTTACTCGAGATTTTTGCTGAAACCGAGGTTTCAACAGTCTATCAGCTCTGGAAAATCCCCAGCCTGTTACCTCTCCCCAGCATGGGCGTGTGTGCCTTCGGGGGCAGAAATCATACGTTGCTGTCTGGCCTGTCCGATGGATCCTGGGGACCTTCTCAGACCACCCTCCGGGTCACTGTTCCCTCTTCATTTGCATTAGATTTGTTGTGAAGCCTATCAACCAAGTTTCAGATTTCAATGGCTATATGTATGCTGCCGCCAAGTCGCTTCAGTCGTGTCCGACTCTGTGCGACCCCACAGACGGCAGCCCACCAGGCTCCCCCGTCCCTGGGATTCTCCAGGCAAGAACACTGGAGTGGGTTGCCATTTCCTTCTCCAATGCATGAAAGTGAAAAGTGAAAGTGAAGTCGCTCAGTCGTGTCCGACTCTTAGCGACCCCATGGACTGCAGCCCACCAGGCTCCTCCGTCCATGGGATTTTTCAGGCAAGAGTACTAGAGTGGGGCGCCATTGCCTTCTCCAATGCATGAAAGTGAAAAGTGAAAATGAAGTCGCTCAGTCGTGTCCTACTCTTAGCGACCCCGTGGACTGCAGCCCACCAGGCTCCCCCGTCCCTGGGATTCTCCAGGCAAGAACACTGGAGTGGGGTGCCATTGCCTTCTCCGGGCCATATATATATATATATTTAAAAATCTGTCTGAAAATTTTTGGTAGTCTCATGTACCTTGAGGAGAAGGCAATGGCAACCCACTCCAGCACTCTTGCCTGGAGAATCCCAGGGACGGGGGAACCTGGTTTGCAGCCCCATGGGCTGCATCCATGGGGCTGCAAAGAGTCGGACATGAGACTGAAGCGACTTAACATGCACACACAGATCCAAGAATCAGTGGGGTTCTACACAGCTGTTTTTCTTAGGTTTTAGCTTCTACCAATTTTATACATACACATAGTATAAGAGGTCAACATGGTTTATAAGCATTTTATCTCCTTAATATTCCCCCCTCCCCAAATAACAGTCCCATCACCACCGCAGCCTGGACTCCTGGCTCCCAGGTCCTGGGTACAATGCCATGCTCCTTGTTCTAAGGTCCTGAAACTCTCTAATGCCCTGTCTGGGGGAAGGATGTGTTAGAAGTGGCACAGGACTGGGCTCTCCCCAAATGCCGTAACCCGCCACGTCCACCAGGGCAGCGGAACCAGAGCGCACGGACACCGTCCGCAGGGAGCCAGGCGTCAGGGCGGCCCTCTGCTGGTGGCAGGGAGGCCGCGCCGGCAGCTCGGGGACCGGCGCCCTCGGAGCGGGAGGAAGCGGGGAAGCAGAGGGTGTCCGGCGGGCCTGAGAACACCGAGCGCCGGGAGGACTTCCGCAGACACTCAGGAGCAGCGCGCTCAGCAAACGCCCAGCCGCGATCGCCGCCCAGAGGCCCTGAGCCGGCAGTGCGCGGGGCTAGGGCGCAGACAGTGGAGTCCGCCGGCGCGCGAGCTCTCGGCCGAGCGAGGGCTGGGACCGCCCCAGACTGGGAAGCGGGGAGCCGGAGCCGGAAGTTAAGTCCGGAGGAGGAGGGCAGGAAGGGCCGTCCGTCGGAGGAGCAGTCCCGGCATCAGCGCCCGGGCAGCTCGGGGGTCGTGAGCGGTGCGTCTGCGCCGCTGCGGGTTCCGAGCACCCGGCACCCGTTTTATGCCGAAGTGAGCGAAAGGAAGGGCTTGTGGTCAGATCCTGACCCCGCGGAACAGCGGGCCAGCTGGAGCGTTGCAGCCCCGCGGACACGGACGGGCAGCCTGCCGCCGCCCAGACGGTGGACGCGACAGCACCCGGCCACGTCTGCCGCGCGCTCTGTGGGCTGGCGCTTGGGGGGGAAGCTTGGGCTCCGGGACCCCGCGTGGTCCATGCTTGTTTGGGTCACTGACTTTCAAAGGCCGGACTGGGGCTCAGGAACTCCTCCCAGGTGGCCGACTCCCTCGGAAGCAAGTCGGGTCCACAGTGGGGACCTCGCCACGGCTCGGTCGATTGTCCTGGCAGCAAGACGGCTGTCCTCCCCGGGGTAAACACACCGAGAAACCAAGGGGTTTTCTTGGCAGACGGAGCAGACGCGCAGCCCAGCCTGCTGCAGTCGCTTTGTGACTTGTGACCCGGAGTCAACGCTTCACGGCCCCCCACGTTTCTGATCACAGGAGTCTGCCTGATCTTACCCTGATAAAATACGCTGTATCGATGGAACGGAGTAACAGAAATATTACTGAGCTACAGAAAAGGGTGACCTCCTGACACGTGCTACAACATGACGAACCTTGCAAAGCACCCTGAGCGGAGGAGGTCCCTCATAGGAGGCACAGACTGTAGGGCTCCGCTTGTGCGGAAGGTCAGGACAGGCAGACCGGTAGAGACAGAGGGCGTATGTCCAGAGGCTGGACCTGCGGACAGGCGTGCAGTTTCTTCCGGGCTGATGAAAATGTCCTAAGATTAGATTATGTTGATGGTTTGGTCGCACAACTTGGCAAATGCACTAACCACCCCCGTCTCCCCCGAATTGTACATTTTGATTGACTGAATTTTATGGTATGTAAATTATATCTCAATCAAAGTATTTAGGAAAGAAAGAACAGGAGCTAACATACATATAAAGGAATTCCTGGAAAAACAAAAAATCAAAACATCGGAAGAGAGCAGGTGTTAAAAATTAAAATCCAACACGACTCAGCTAGCATGAAAAGGTCTGAAACTTAAGTACTGAAAGGATTTCCATCCGCAGGGAGACTGACCCAGCATGAGATGTATTTTTGTAACATTATCGTGTATCAAGAAAAAAATCCTGCAGACCGTGAGGCAAAATGCCTGAGGTCTATCAGGGGAAGAAAAATCAGATTGTCTGAGACTTTTCAAAAGCAATGGTATGCGGAGGAAGAAACTGCAGCGATCTGTTTAGGACAGTAAAGGGGCACAGCTGGGCTGTCACATCTGTCCAAGTAACTTGCACACACAGTGGCTGTTGACAGACCGCCTTCAACATGCAAGCGTTTAGATATTGTCCCCAGGCCTCCTCGTTAGAACCCACGGAGGGACGTGTCAGACGATGGAACAGCCAGGAGACGCGGACGTTTCCCGGGGAGTGGGGGGCCGCGGAGCCTGGAGTAGGGACTGTGTTAAATCTGTTCAGGGATACTTCCCAAAGACGGAGAAACGTTCCAAACTCACCCAGTCGTTTCCATCACACGTGTGCAGGTGTTGAGGGCACTTCCACAAGCTTCAGACACAAACAACCCGGCATCTGCTAGTGAAGGAGCTGGCAGAGCCGCCAGAGGAGGCTGACCCAGAACAGAGGCGCCTGTGAGCGGGTCAGGGACACGGAGGCGGCCAGGCGGCCCCTGGGACGGGACTCCTCTGCTCATGGCGGGGAGTGGATCGCCCGCAGGTGGGAGGTGCGGACCAGGGGCCGTCGGCATTCCCTGTGCCCAGCCTGTGGTCCTTAAACCGCCTCCTTCTGGAGCAGCCAGGGCCTCTCAGCGGGAGGAGGGGTGGACTCCAGCTCTGAAAATGAGGGAATCAGAGGCTGCAAGGAGCCATGTGGTCACCGCCCTGCTTCTGCCACTTGAGCAGGAGGGGCCCCTGTGCCCAGTTCACTGCTTTCCTGTGGCTTTTAGTTATTTCCAGGTAACTGGGCTCAGTCAGCAGGGCCCACGGTGGGGGCACCATGAGCCTCCGGGGGTGCATCCTTTGTCCTGGATCCCCTGCTCTCTGGTCCACAAGCTGCTGTTCCGACAGCTCTGTGGTCTCAGCTGGCCAGGCACCGGGCCGTCCGACTGTCTGTCCACCTCCAGGTCACCCTCCCCCAGGCAAAGGCTGGAATGTCCTGCCAGGGTCGCCCCAGTCTGAGGTCACAGGCCCCCCACCCCTAAGCTGTCAGTGTTTCCCGTCTGTAGGATCCAAGCGTCTGCAAACCGCCCACGTGGTACTTTCCGTGTGGAGGATCTGGGGCTCCAAGGCCTTAAAATATCTAAGGAAATCCTGGAAGATGCCCATCCAGGCGATGGAGCTGCGGGCTGTGTGGGCAGATGGCGCCCCCAAGGCTGCTGGGCTGTGCAGGCGGATCAGATGTGGTGCAGGCGGCTGTGTGCCCTGCACAGCCCAGGGCACCACGGCACAGGGCAACACAACACGTCAGCACAGGGCCGGGCAACACAACACAGCACAGCACAACACAACACAGCACAACACAATACAACACAGCACAACACAATACAACACAGGGCAACTCAGCACAGGGCAACACAACACGTCAGCACAGGGCCGGGCAGCACTGCGTGGCACAGGGCAGCGTGGCACAGGCCCATTGTGCACAGAACCAGCTCAGGGCCCCGGGGGGGCCTAGGATGAGCCCCCAGCCCCTTGCTCCCAGGGCTGGGGCTCGTGCTGCAGGGAGCTTCAGGCAGGGGCCGGGTGTGGGGCCTCTTTGGTCAGAGGTGGCCCACAGCCCCCGGGGGCGGGGTCGATGAGGGAGGTGCCCCAAGCGCTGGGCGCCTTCCTGGCTGGGCCCAGGCTGGGGGAGCCGAGGGCAGGAGAAACACGGCGTCCTGAGCTCCTGACACTTGCAGGCGGCAGAGGTCACTTCAGCCCCCGACCTGTGAGCCTCCCGAGCAGAAGCTGTAAACAGCCCGCTCTGCAGAAGGGAGACTGCGGCCCGGGAGGCGACGAGGGCCCAGGCGGGGCTGGGCTGTGATGGAGGTGGTGGCGGGCCAGGGCTCTGGGCCGGACTGGCTGCACCTTGGGGAGGCTGGTCCTCGGGTCCTCTGGGTCGGGGGCACCGCGCCCTGAACTGAGGGTCCGTGGGGCTCCAGACCCCCACCAGGCCCTCTCTTCCTGGGCATCGTGGCTGAGGTTCATCTGCCAGCCTAGGGTTGGAGGGTGGGCAGAAGGGACTCAGAACATACCCTGGGGGAGACTGGGATGGCCTGATGCTGGCTGGAGGGCCTGGGGGCCATGCTTAGCCCTACACTGAGCTGCTGTTGTAACAGGCAGACGTGAGGCCACAGGTCAGAGGCTCGGCAGGACCACGGCGGGATCACTCAGGGCGCCTAGCTGGCCATGCCAGGGCTCCGTCCGTCACTCTGGGAAGCCTGCTCTTCCCTGAAAGGGCACGGGACCCCTCCCTGGAGCTTGGGGGCAGGAGCTCTGCAGAGAGAAGACCCAGTTCAGGACCTTATATAGTCCCTGCTCCAGCAGGGGATCTCGGGGCCTTTGTGGAGGTGCGGTCCACCCAGCTCTGGGGACCCCCTACACCCGGCCAGAGCTTCAGAAGTAGGGCCACTGAAAGCAGGGTGCTGGCCAGGCCTCCAGCCAGGAGGTGGGGAGACCACGGGCTGAGGCAGGACCACTGCAGCCCCGAGCAGATACACGGGAGGCAGGAGCACTGAGCTCTCTGATGCTGGCCCCTGCCCTCCCCAACCCCGGGCAGGTGCAAGGACCCCCCAAACCTGCCGCAAGCCCCTCCCCAGGCAGGGGCGCGGCTGCCCTCCTGTCCATTTGGGGCCCGGTGCGCCCTCTGGTGGCGAGATGGGGCATCACCTCCCCTGTCTTCTTTGGCAGGTGGTTCCAGACTCGGGGGCGGGGGTCCCTGAATCTGAGTTTGTCTATATGAGCGACACCAGCCCCGGGTGGCACATGGCTCTGCGAATCAGCTGACCACAACAGTAATTTTTTTCTTTTTGGCCGTGCCATGACGCTTGTAGGATCTTAGTTCTCTGACCAAGGATTGAACCCATACACCCTGCTGTGAGACCTCAGAGTCCTAACCGCTGGACCACCAGGGAATTCCCAGGAATTTTTGGTATTGTATCTTATGTGATTTTTGGAATTGCTGTAACAAAACTCGTACATATATATATATATGAAAGTGAAAGTCGCTCAGTTGTGTCCAACTCTTTGCAAACCCATGGACTATACAGTCCATGGAATTCTCCAGGCCAGAATACTGGAGTGGGTAGCCTTTCCCTTCTCCAGGGGATGTTCCCAACCCAGGGATTGAACCCAGGTCTCCTGCATTGCAGGTAGATTCTTTATATCTACATATGGGGAAAAAAGTTGCTTATTGCTAACATGCTAAATATAAGTTAAATAAGCAGGGTAACAATATACAGCAGAGTACATCATGAGAAACGCTGGGCTGGAAGAAGCACAAGCTGGAATCAAGATTGCTGGGAGAAATATCAACAACCTCAGATATGCAGATGACACCACCCTTACGGCAGAAAGTGAAGAG
>NW_011476068.1:9945-13001 GCF_000754665.1 Bison bison bison | reverse complement strand
AACTCCAATACTTTGGCACCTCATGAGAAGAGTTGACTCGTTGGAAAAGACCCTGATGCTGGGAGGGATTGGGGGCAGGAGGAGAAGGGGACGACAGAGAATGAGATGGCTGGATGGCATCACTGACTTGATGGATGTGAGTCTGAGTGAACTCCGGGAGTTGGTGATGGACAGGGAGGCCTGGCGTGCTGCAATTCATGGGGTCGCAAAGAGTCGGACATGACTGAGCGACTGAACTGAACATGCTAAAAACCTAAAAAATGGGAGTAAATTTGATGCTGCGCACTGTACGTTTTTAACAATAAGTAATAACCAGTCGTGGAAACAAGAATTAAGTGGGAAAAAGCCCCATCGATTGGATCAAAAGATGCAGTTCCAACAAAAATTTACTTTCTCTGTCAGCTTTCTATTGAAATGTATAATGTAAATTATTTACACCCAAATTTGTGCTTTTGATTGTGAGCTGATAACTGTAAAAATAGCCTAATTCAAACATAAAGGTAATTAAGAGTCTTATGAAGTATAGAAAATGACATTTCAGTTTATGTATATATTTTAGTGGGTGGCCCCTGTGGGACTTGCTGGGGTCGGGTCCATCCCTTCTTTATTTTTCACAAAGATGTGCACAAAATACATTACATTAAGATAAAATTCTAAGAGCAAAGAGGAATGAAAATACAGGTAAATCAGAAAGAAATTGTGCCTATTAAAGATTCATCTTTTATCATTGATTATGGAGGGTTTCAAGTCACAAGGTTTTGTGGAATCTTTTCAGTTTCGAAAAGACTGAGCCAGCACATTTCTGAAATGTCAACGCACTGATATGTGTAACATCATGAACGAACTTCAGAAACACGCTGAATAAACGAAGCTTTACCCATGAGCACTTCTCACAGGAAAGTGCACTCTCATTCTCTTTTGTCTTCTGTCAGAATTCCTGAGGGCTATCCACTGTCCTCAGGGAGCTGCTTTGGCTGCGTTCATGTTTTCTGGTAGGTAATGCCCTCGTTACCAGTGTTCTTGCCTGGAGAATCCCAGGGACGGGGGAGCCTGGTGGGCTGCAGTCCATGAGGTCGCGCAGAGTCGGACGACTTAGCAGCAGCAGTGCCCTCGTTATCAGATGTATCAAGAGTCGGTAATGGGAAGTTTCATTTTCTCTTTAACTCTGTGTGCATCCCGCCTGACACCAGCGACGCTGGCTGACGTTACCTGAGTGCTCTCTGGGCACCATACTCAGCGCTGCACTGCACTCCGTCTTCAGGACACAGAGGTGTGCAGCTGGCGGCATGGCCGTCCTTCTGCAGGTGAGGACGTGGGCTTGCCCGGCCTGCATGTGGCAGGACGGGTGGAGTGGACGCTGCTCTGTCAAGAAGTCGGAACTTTAAAAGTATCACCTGCTGTTAATTCTGTGTTTACTGCATATGTGTGATTTCTGACCTTAGGAACCGATGGAGATTTTCCGGGAGCTCTCACACATGCTCTGTTTGGCATTCGAAAGGAATGCACTTTCTTTCACGGGACTGCGAAGTCCCGTGCCTCTGTTAATTTATGGTGGTTAGCCGCTCTATTAACGCTCCTTCCCTCTACTCATGTTTTCCATCTCCCAGTTGCCGCTCGAGGTGTGTTGGTCTCCAACTGTGACTGTCATTTAGGCAAATTCTCCCTGGGTTTCCAGCAGCTTTTCTCCACACATTTTGGAGCAAAAGGTTAATAACTGTGATGTGGTCTCCTGGATGTGTCAGTCTGGCCCAGTTGGAGGCTCTGCTGTGGTCTCTGCCAAGCCTGGCATCTCATTTCTAAATTTAATTTCCTACAAGACTGTGTGTGATTCTTGCTCCTTAAGGATTTTAGAAAACAAAACAAGCATCCCCGCTTCTTTTCGCAGTAAAACAGCTCTGAGGACAGGGAGGCAGTGAGGCGCCGAGCGCTGCCTGCGCTGGGTTTGGGGGCAGGTTTTCTTGCTCCCAGACCCACTGTCCTCCAGCCCTCTCAGGAGCTACCCGGCTGGTGGACAGAGGGCTCATGAAGAATTGGCTGGGACTCCTCTCACGGGAGCTGGGGCTTCTGATTTGATGACTTCGGTGCTTGCTGCTGCCAAGCTCAGGCGGTGTGTCTCCCAGGGCAGGGCGGCCCTGGGGAGTCCCTGGGAGGGCCTGCTGTGGGCTGGGCTCAGGACGGACGGGGCCGTGTTTGCCACTGGCGGCTCTGACATCACACCGGGGAAAGAAATCAGCTGTGGCCATGGTGGACAGCCTCATCTCCCCATCATTCAGGGGCCATGAGCACAGGCTCGAGATGCCAGGAACTCACAAGTGAAGTGCTGACCCCAATTGTGTCTGGGGATGGATGGTTCACTTTAGTGTAGCTTGACTGGGCCACAGAGGGCACAGCCATCGGATCTAACAGCACTCTGAGTGTGTCTCTGAGGGCATTTCTGGAGGCGATTAACATTTGAATCACTGAACTGAGTAAAGCAGATTGAGCTCCCCAGTGGGGGTGGGCCTCACCCAGTTGGTTGAAGCCTGATTAGTGAAAATGGTCAAGAGGGAACTTCTCCAGCCTGACTGTCTCCCAGCTGGGACATTGGTCTCCTGCCTTCTGACTCGGCTGAAGCATACACCACTGGCTTTCCTGAGTCTCCAGATTGCTGGCAGCAGAGCGGGGGCCTTGTCAGACGTCATAATTGCACAAGCCAGCTCCTTATAATAAATCTCTCTCTCCCTCTCTCCATATAGATATACGGATACAGGTGTTGTTGTTCACTTGTGACCCCATGCACTTCAGCATGCCAGACTCCTCTGTCCTCCACTATCTCCCAGAATTTGCTCAAATTCATGTCCATTGAGTCAGTGATTCCATCCAACCATCTCAGCCTGTCACCCACTTCTCCTCCTGCCCTCAATCTTTCCCAGCATCAGGGTCTTTTCTAAGGAGTCGGCTCTTTGTATCATGTGCCCAAAGTATTGGAGCTTCAGCTTCAGCATCAGTCCTTCCAATGAATATTCGGGGCTGATTTCCTTTAGGATTAACTGGTTTGATCGCCTTGCTGTCCAAGT
>NW_011476068.1:4621-8628 GCF_000754665.1 Bison bison bison | reverse complement strand
ATACCTGGAAGTTCTCGGTTCATGTGCTGTGGAAGCCCGGCTTGAAGGACTTTGAGCACAGCCTTACTAGCACGTGAGATGAGTGCGATTGTATGGTAGTTTGTCATTCTTTGGCATTTCCTCTCGTTGGGACTGGAATGAAAACTGATCTTTTCCAGTCCCATGGCCACTGCTGAGTTTTCCAAATATGCTGGCATATTGAATGCAGCACTTTCGCAGCATTATCTTTTAGGATTTTAAATAGCTCAACTGGGATTCCATCCCCTCCACTAGCTTTGTTTGTAGTGATGCTGTCTTTTAGGTGGAGTTTGTTACTCCCAGGCTCAGAGGAATGAGGAATGAGGTCACTCCGCAAGGTCACAGAGCAGTGAGCAGTAGGGTTGGAATAGACACCAGACCTCTCAGAAGTTTTACATTTCATTTGTATTTCATTAGTGGTCAGCCTTAAATTTTTTATTTTTTGACCACCCTGTGTGGCATGTGGAGTCTTAGTTCCTCCACCAGTGATTGAACCTGGGCCCCGGCGGTGGACACACAGTCATGGCCATTGGATCAGAGATGTCCTTTAAGGTTTTAAAACAACAGCATCAAAGTGGTTTTTCCACTCACATTGCATTTTAATCACGTCTATTTCCTCCCTTGAACAGGACATGACACTTGGCACCCACTTAGTCCTTTCTTTTTTCATCCTCATCTCTTTCGTTTGGCTGACTGTCTTCCAGAATTTTAGTTTCCAGCTGTTATTAATGCCTTTTACTTTAATTATCTACTATTTTAGGAATCTTTTCTTAATAATCACGTTAAGCGTTATGACTGCATTGCTGATAATTATCAAGAATAATTCTGTGTTTTACGGTTTCTTTGTTCCTCATCATTCCTTCGTTTCAGTTTTTCCCTGTTTCTTGAATTTACTTTTTCATTTTGCCACTGTCGGTGTATGAGTGCTTTCGCTCTTCCATCGAGGCTCTGAGCAGTTTATTAGTCTTTCCATATCTGACAATATGATTTCCCCTTACACTTGCATCACAATTGGCCTGGGCATTGAGGAAACAAATGTTTTCCTTCCATAGATGTTTTCCTTCGGAGGACGGTTCTGCATCGTCTCCTGGTCTTTTTAGGTTGCGAAGGAGCCGTCTGCTCACCACTCACCGGGGGATCTGTTTATTTACAGAGACAGCTTTTCTTTTTCATTCCTGATGTTCAGAATATTCATCTGCGTGTACTAGGTGTGTGTCCTTTAAAGAAAAAATTATTCCATAAGTCAGACAAAGAGAATTATCATATGATATCGCTTATACGTGGAATCTAAAAAAAATAAGATACAAATGAACTTATCTACACAATAGAAACAGAGTCACAGACTCAGAGAATGAACGTAAGGTCACTGGGAGGATAGACCAGGGGGTTGGGACGATGCACACTGCTGTATTTAAAACAGAAATCCAACGAGGACCTGCTGAATAGCACAGGGAGCTCTGCTCAGACTCTGTAATAACCTAAATAGGAAATGAATTTGAAAAAGCCTGAATATATGTGTGTATATAAGTGAATCACTTTGCTGTACACGTCAAACAGCAAACATAACATTGTTAAACAACTGTACTCCAATATAAAATAGAAACCTTTTAAATTAAAATAAGTTATTCCTGCCTGATAGGTAGCTGACCATTGCTACCAGACAGTCATGGACCAAGTCTTTGTCAAGATCAGGAAAAGTTTCTTTACTTAAAAAAGTCTAAAAAATGTTTTATTTAAAATTTTATTTTATTTTTAAAATAGGAATTTCATATCCTGAACATTTAAGGTGTAAGGCATGATGGTTTGATATACATACACACAGTGAAATGATCACTGTGGTCAAGCTGACTGACACCATCTCCTCACTTAGTTACGATGACAGCGCGTGAAATCTCACATGACCAGGACTCAGCGCAGCCAACTGGATCACCAGGCTGTATACGCTAGTCAGCCTACAAGGAATATTTTCTCTAAAAATACTTCTCCCTGCTTCTTCTTCTTTTCATCTTCCCCACTGTATCCGCCTGGGGCATCTGTTATACCCTAGGATCTTCCGGATCCCATCCAATGCTTTCCCACTGTATTCGCCTGGGGCATCTGTTACACCCTAGGATCTTCTGGATCCCATCCAATGCCTCTGGATCTTCTCTCACGTCTCTCGTCCTTTCCTAGAAAGGTTTACTCAGCTGCAAGTGACAGGCCCCGAGGGTAAGTGGTTTAAACCACGGGGTCGTACGCTATAGTGCCTTGTGAACGTTTACCACTCATTCATCAAGAAGCTGAAGGATGGGGGTCCAGGGTGGGTTCAGTGGCTCTAAAGTCTGCAAGGCCCGAGGCTTTTGCATTCTCCTGTTTGGCCATCTTCAGCGTGTAGATTTGCTGCCTCTTAGTGACAATGTGGCTGCCAGAGCTCCAGCCATCAGGTTCACAAGTGTTTAAAGGCAGGAAGGAGGGGAGGCCAGGTTGGCATGTCTTTCCACGAGCCTTTCTTCTTTTGTACGACAGAAGGTTCTTGCCCAGAAACCCCTCAGCAGACTCCCAGCTGCGCATTGTGTGACAACACTTGCTCCAAGGGACACTGGGAGAATGAAATGCTGACTTTTTTCAGACCACAGGGTAGGAGTTGGGCAAGGGGGAAAAAGCTGGTGGCTGTAACAAACAGCTAACGCCCGTTCTTGTTTCTGTCTCAGGTCCGGATAGACTTTTGTGACTACATTTCCTGGGTTCCTCCCTCAGTGCTCAGCCCAGTCTGAGCTGCTGGCCTTTCCGTGAACTTCACCCATGGACTTCATGGCAGGAGCTCTGATGCTCTTCCCTGGCGGTCCGTCTTGTCCTCTGGAATCTCGTGATCTCTCTGAACTTTCCCGTTTCCTGTGAGAACTCTATCTCCTCATGAGTTGATGTTTGTGATTTTAGGGCTTCCCTTGCACTTTGTTTGCACTCAGTCGCTCAGTCGTGTCTGACCCTTTGCGACGCCATGGAGCCTGCCAGGCTCCTCTGTCCACGGGATTCTCCAGGCAAGAATACTGGAGAGGGGTGCCATCTCCTATTCCAGGGGATCTTCCCACCCAGGGACGGAACCCATGTCTCCTGCATCTCCTACACTGGCCGGTGGGTTCTTTATCACTGAGTCACCAGTGAGGCCTGCACCTTCTTGCTTTCCCTCAGTTCTCTGGGCTTTCTTAGTTCTGTTTGCATTTGTGAATAAAAGACCAAGCTGATTACAATGTGTTGTGAATGGTACAGCTGACATGTCAGGAGTCTGGCTGTTTTTAAGGGGGTCTTCTCTGTCTCCCCAGAGCCGTGACCTTGGTGGACACCTGCCGTGTTGGCCGCTGGATCCCCGTTTGTACAGCCTGGGGGCCTGCGGGCCTGGGGTATGACCTTGTTCACCTGGGCGGCTCTCGCCTCCCCGTAGCCTCCTTCAGCCAAGTCTCCAGGTCTCACTGGGCTCAGCCAGTGAAAACGTTGGGAGGAAAGGGGGCTCCGGTCCCACCTGGCACCTCAGGGGAGGAAGCAAGTCAGACCTAAACCCAAGCAGCTGAGACACAAGCCAGGGGGAGGGAAGCTGTTCCAGACGGGGTGCTCTGAGGCGAGAGAAGCACTTGCCTGGAGGAGCTGCGGGGGTGGGCAGGGCCTGGCGGGGCATAGCATGGTGGGCCCTGGTCTCTTTCCAGAGAGCCAGAGATGGTCTCTAAGCAGGGTGGTGCTGGGACACATTGGTATCTAAGGAGAGCAGGAGGGGCAGGCATGGGGCGGGCATCCAGGGGAGACAGGATGGTGGATGCCAGGCTGGGGGGAGGGTGAGCGGGGCCCAGGGATGGTGCTGACCCTGGGGAGAGCAGGGAGAGGGGGCTTGCGGGGTCTGCTGCCCCCACCCCCCAAACCTCAGGAAGGACGTTTCCCTCCTCCTCCTCGCAGGTGGGGCAGATGGACAAGGGGGCGCTGGGGCTCGCCCTGCCTTCCGCTGAAATCCACCGGCCACCTGC
>NW_011476068.1:0-2788 GCF_000754665.1 Bison bison bison | reverse complement strand
GTCCCGCCTGTGGTCCACCTGAAGCCAGCTTTGTATAAAGACCAGCCTTCTCTCCCCAGTGATGAGCCGCGTTCCCAGTGCCGTGTCTCCCTGGCCGGGCATGGGTCACTGGTACCCTCTGAAGCCCACGTGTCCCCAGGGGGGACCCCCGTGGGGTCATCTATGTTTTCAGGGAGCCAGCGCTGTCTTCCTGCTATTTTCCGGTCTGTGTCCCCATTCCTGGGCCTTCAGTCTCTGCGGGCAGATTTAGGAGGAGTTTCCTAAAAAAGCCTGCTGAGGCTCGGATTTGCAGGACACTGGTCTGGACACTCACCTGGGCACAGTCGGCCCAGCCGTGCTGACTGCGTCTCTTTATCGCATTGGTCAACGTCAGCATCCTTCCTTGGAGTCCTAAGACACGCACGCGCAGTCCGCTCGGCAGGGCTTAACTCCCGGCTTGGCTGCTGTTTGGGCTGCAAGCTGTGGCTTACCTCCTGCGTGTTACCAGCAGTGTGGAGTCTTACCATGATTTCTGGAGGTTTATCTTGTGGCCCGTTAGTGCCAGAGGCTCTCGTGTTGAATTGCTTACATTTTCTACGAAGACGGTCGCATTATCCACGCATCATGAGGGTCTTCTCCAACCCTCCCTCCTCTGACTTCATTTTTTCTGTCCCACACATTTCCTGGGTCTTTCAACATTATGTTCAGCAGAGTGGTGGGGGGGGGACAGTCTTGATTTACCTCTGATCTTGGGGAGTCTTAGATTTGTCCTTTAAGTCTGCTGTCTCCTGAGGGGTGTTTGAAGATTGAGTTTATCAAGTAAAAATGTTCTCTTGCATTCGAAGCCTTCCAGGAGTTCTTAGAGATTAATAGGTGTTGAGCTTTGTGCAGACCTTTGCTGTGTCTGCCGAGATCACTCATGTGGCTTTTTTCCTCCTTTGCTCTTTTCAGGAGACTCCGCTCCTCTAAGGGCGAGCTGTCCAGACCCTCTGGACCGGGGAGTGGTGTTATTTTGAAGCAGGGCTTGTGGACTGGCATGGATCACGAGGAACATCATTGCTTTTTGAACCTCTCGGAAAGAAAAAGGGCTGCCTGTGAACCCAGGAGCCGGTGCCTGCGGGTACAGCCCCAGTTTACATTCGCCAGGCGCTCTCCGGACCTCTCTGACGCGGGTCTGCACAGCGCATGCTTGTGCAAGCGGAAAAAGAGAGGAGACGGACGGACGGGCTCAGGAGGCCCTGGGGTCCTCGTGCCAGGAAGGGCGCTCCCGACCACTTCCCACCCTGAGCCTTCAGGCCCCTGTTTTCTGCACGGAATGGTCCTGGGTCCCCGGGAGGTGGGCAACGCCGCGCTCTGGAGAAGATTCACCCCTGCTGTGCCCAGCTTGACGCTGGTGCTTCTGGAAAGGTGGCAGACACTTTCCAGAAACCATCTGGGACAGCGGTCAGATGGCGGCCCGGACTTGGGCTCCTTCCTCAGATGGCCGTCCTGAGCTTAGTTCCCCGACGGCCAGGCTTCGCCACGCTGCCTCCCTGATGGAATGGGACGCTCCCCGGGGACCCCAGCTGTCCCGTGTCCCGCCCTGCCCCCCTTCCTTGGACACACACTGAGGTGGTTCTGCGTGGACCCCTGCAGGTGGCACAGCCTCGTGGTGAAGGGGTGTCCCCACCAACACCGCCCTGTGAGCGGCCTCTGACCCTCCAGCCACACCCGCGTTCCTGGGGCTCCTCAGGGTCCCTGAGTCACTTGCCTGACTCACAGAGCCCGGAATGCTCTCTGCTCAGTGACGGTTTTATCATAAAGGACGCAGACCAGGACCAGCCGAACGAGGAGACGCCTGGGTGAGCCCCGAGCTGCTAGGCTGGCCCCTCGTGGCTCAGGACGGCCCCCTCCTGGCCCAGCCCTGCATCCTGCCCGGAAGCCCACCGGAGCGATTATCACGTGGCCTGACGGCCAGATCTGGGCCACGCAGCTGAGTTAGGCTCCAGCCCCCTCCCTCCCCTCCATGCTTGATCTGTCTGGTGTCGAGCCCCCCACCCCCTCCAAAGCCACTCATCAGCATGAGCTTAGGTGCGGCTCTGGGTCTGGGGTCTGAGCAGTACAGACCACCACCCCCAGGGCTCCAGGAAGGAGCTCTTTGATTCCCCGTCCCCCTAGCCTGGCCCCAGGGAGGCATGTGACAGCCTGCAGCTTGGGCGGAGGGAGGAGGGGAGGGAAGGTGCAGGAGGCACTGGATCCCGAAGACTTCTGTTCGTCATCCCCCATTCTGTTCAGAGTCACATGAGTGAACGGTGGTCTTTCCTGTTCTTTGATTGCGGACAGGCTTGTCCCAGCCTCTCACAGGGAGTGTGGAGAGCCTGGTCTCCAGGGGTACTGGGTACTGGTTACTGGTTACTGGGGGCATGATCCTGGGGCAGCCGTGAGGATGAGGTGCCCCGGGGGAGAGGAGTGCTGCCCAGGGCCCCCAGGGAAGGCTGTCCTGCAGGACGCTGCCCTGGTTAGTGCTTCCTGCCCCTCGGCCGGGTCGCCCCACTGCCTGCCTGTGGGTTCACACACGTGGCCCCGTGCAGGGCGGAGAAGTCGGGTGGGAGGTGGGGGTGCAGGTCGGCGTGGCTGGGCTGTCAGGCTGCGCCCACGAGGTTGGGCACCCAGGGATGCTGCACGGGGTGTGGTGGGAGGTCTGAGGGGCTTCAGCAGAGCCTGTGCCTCCCCCTTGTCCTTTCCAGAGCGGGTGTCTCTGCAGGGGCGACGGGACCTGTGTCTGCCGTGTGGAGCCGGCTCTCACGGGGAGGCAGTGGGTGATGCCTCA
>NW_011476067.1:85992-88630 GCF_000754665.1 Bison bison bison | reverse complement strand
CCAGCTGCCACGGGCCCAACGGGAAGAAGGGCAGACCCGTGCACAGCGTCCCCGTCACCGCGCAGCTCCAGGTGCTGTCAGGACCCAGGCTGGCCTGACCATGCAGGAGACCCTAGACCTCGGCTTGACCTCCAAGGGGGAGAAAGACCAGCCCAGCAGAGTGGCTGGGGCATGCCCACCACACTGAGGGGCTCCCAGAGGACACGAACCTCTCACCCCGGGGGCACAGCAGCGGGGGGGGGGGCCACGTGGAGTACACAGAGCTTCACTAGAAACCCCGTTTCACAGGCAGGGAGGTCCTCGCGACGCATCCTGGGCCTCCGCAAAGCCCCCCAGCCGAGGCCGCGTGGGGGCAGAACGGGACTCAGCTTCCACAGATGCCCGCGCTATTCTGGGTCCACTCTCGGCCACTGTCGGGCACCAGGCACAGGTGCTGGGAGGAGCCAGCAGCTCACGCACTCACCGCCCTCCGTATCCTGGAGCCCAAAATACCCAGCACCGGCAGGAACAGCTGTGAGCCAATTCCCACCGAGGCCGGAAGCCCAGGGGCCGGACTGCAATGTCCGACGGGCCCAGGCCGTGCCCGCAGGGGCCACGCCGGGCCGGTGGGGTCTGGCTGGGCAGCGGTGCCAGGACACGGCCTCAGAGGGTCCCATCCTGCCACCCACCTGCCCGAGCACCCCTACCTCGGTGGCCATGGGTCACTCTGGCCACAGCAAGTGACGCTCAGGCTCCCGAGGGATCCCCAAGACCCGAACTGGAGTCTCCACGTGCAGAGCCCCCAACTCTCCAGACTGCTCTCTGGGGCAGACCCTGGCCCCGTCCACCCGCACCGAGGCCCCCCTCACCCACCTCGCTGTGGGGAGGGGGAGCCAGGGCTGGTGCCTGGATCCTGGGAAGACAGGAAGGGCAGTGTGCCCGTGAGCGGGGCCCATGCAGCTGACTGCCCGGAACAAAGCGTCACGGGAGGCACCACCTGCCCCAAGCAGCTGCCTCCGTCCACACTCACCCTCAAAGGCAGCACTTCTCGGCGCTGAGCCCACCTTGCCACCTGCTGGGGGAGCAGCCCACCGCCCAGGTGTGCACGGGGCCTGACACTGCCATCGTGGGGGCAGGAAAGGTGGTGACCGCAGCAAGGGGCCAGGCCTCCCCGAGACCACAGTCCACAGGCTCAGACGGCTGAGGTCACAAGCCCCGGTCTCTCCCTCAGCACAGCTCTCGCCTCTTAAGAGCCCCAAAAGCCCAGCCCACTCTCAACCCCGACGTGCCCTCCCGACCCCACCCACATCCAACCCGCCTCAGCCTCCAGCTAAATCCATGCCCACCAAACAGATCCACGGCCTCCCAGGAACTCCAAACTCGGCCTCATGCTCAGCCACAGGCACCTGCCCAGCACCGCTCCATCACGGCTCTGCCAGCGGAGGGGATGGCCCATCTCACCCGCTTGCAGGCCCTCCTGCAGGCTGGGGTGCCAAGCCGCATGGGCACGTTTCCGCAGGGAGGAGGACTGAGGACTGGCCGCTGAAACAGGGAGGAGCAGAGCCTGCCCGGCGGCCAGTCTGTGATGCCAGAGGAAAGGGCAACCGCACGTCCACCGAGTCCAGAGGCAAGGAGAGAGCTGGGAAGAGGAGAGTGCCTGAGGACTTCCCGGGAGTCCTGAGAACCTCCCTCCCAGAGCCCAGAGCCCAGTGAGCCCAACTCAGGAAAACCACCACCCAGAGCCCAGTGACCCCAACTCAGGAGAACCTCCCACACCAGAGCCCAGTGACCACAGCTCAGGAAAACCACCCACCCCAGAGCCCAGAGCCCAGTGACCCCAACTCAGGAAAACCACCGCCCAGAGCCCAGTGACCCCAACTCAGGAAAACTACCCACCCCAGAGCCCAGAGCCCAGTGAGCCCAACTCAGGAGAACCACCCACCCCAGAGCCCAGCGAGACCAACTCAGGAGAACCACCCACCCCAGAGCCCAAAGCCCAGTGACCCCAACTCAGGAGAACCACTCGCCCAGAGCCCAGTGACCCCAACTCAGGAGAACCACCCACCCCAGAGCCCAGTGACCCCAACTCAGGCACACAAGAGAAACCTCCCCTGGACACCAAAGAGATGACCACAGAGCCACCGGGGAGAAAGGACAGACCTTCAAGCCAGTCACACCCGACTGACGCTGACCTCACAAGAGCCAAACTGAGAGCCACGCTGGGGAGACGCCACCTGGGACCCCACAACCGGCAGGACACCCTCTGGGACAGTGGAAAGCATCTCAGACACCCTGAAAGAATGTGAGTTATCTGCAGACCCTCACTGAAGAGAAGCCTAAAGATGTACTTTCAGACAGAAAGAGAAGGGAACATGGGGCTTCTCTAGTAGCTCAACTGGTAAAGAATTGGCCTACAATGCAGGAGACCCACTGGAGAAAGGCTAGGCTACCCACCTCAGTGTTTTTGGGCTTCCCTTGTGGCAAGCTGGTAAAGAATCTGCCTGCAATGCGGGAGACCTGGGTTCAATCCCTGGGTTGGGAAGATCCCCTGGAGAAGGGACAGGCTACCCACTCCAGTATTCTGGCCTGGAGAATTCCATGGACTGTAGAGTCCATGAGGTTGCAAAGAGTCACACACAACTGAGCGACTTTCACTTCA
>NW_011476067.1:82473-84533 GCF_000754665.1 Bison bison bison | reverse complement strand
TGCAGAGAGGGGCCCGCGCGCCGTGGTGCAGAGGAGCCCCGCACACCCCAACCAGGGAAGCCCCCACGGCAACGAGGGCCCAGCGAGGCCAAAGGCAAATGAAAACATGAGTGATTAGAAAACTGAGCACAGAAGGAAAGGAGGGAAAAGGAGGAGCCGCGTATCCATCCTAAGAGATGAGAACACAGACACGAAACGAAAACAAAGAGCGTAAACAGGAAGGAAGATGTGAATGTTCATTAAAAAGGAACCTGATGGACCCTTGGTGAGATGGATCAGCGCGTGGACGCCCACCCACTCGGTCAATGGAGGGATCACAGGGGACAGCTCTACAAGTCCTGCAGGCACTTTTTTAGAAAAAGAACATTAGGGACAACTTTTTGCCAATCAAGTTGAAAATCAGGAAAAAATGGACAAATTCACAGAAAAATGTATTTCTAAAGCTAACTGAAAGGCAGGGATGGGGGTCCTACAACCATTAAAGCGGTCAAGTCAGGAGTTACCCCTGGCCCAAAGCAACCTGGAGTCAGGTCCCCTGACCGGCAATCTCACCATCGCCTGGACGTTCAGGGAACAAACAACTCCTGCTTCGCACAGACACGCGTGGGGCAGCTCACTTTGCAGGTGTCTTGGCATCAAAATCGGATAAGGGCAGCGGATGAGCAGATTACACACCCCAGGCAGAGATGCGAAGTCCTGAGCAAAGTCTGATGCCATCTGCCTGCCTGCGGGAAGGGGACCAGGGCACCAGCACGCTGGCACACCGCTATGTTTCCAAGAGGGAGAGGCAGGTTTAATGCTGGAAGAGCCACATCAGCAGGGAAAGGAGCAGGACGACATCCGGCTCTGCGTGTTTGATCACACCCAGCGCCCGCACACTACAAGCGCCCGGCGCGCCCCCACGGAGAAACCCAGTGCAGCCTCCAAAGTGGCTGAAGGTGAAAAGACGGGCTAACACAGGACCCGCACAGAATGGCAGGCGGGCGACGCCTGGGGCACGTGGCCCACAGGGCGGCCACGGCCCGGGCAATCGGCACTCACCCTGCCGTGGGCTGCAGCGGACCCAGCACGCAGACGCCAAAGCTTACACTCCAGCTGCAGCCCCTTCCGGAGGGTGAGCCAGGCAGAGGAGGCCGACAGGAGGGTGCATAGGAACGTGAGCACTCAGTAAGCTTGCAGAGATCTGACCCTGTGACGTCAACTCACAAACCTCAACGGGATGGAAAATTAGGGGATGAGTACAAGGGTTCAAAATGCCCGAGACCCCACTGAAGCGGGTGGAGGGGTGGGTGGGGGGCGCGGCAGGAGGCTGCTCAGGGAATCCCCGCAGGGGCAGGGGCAGCGGGAAGCCAGGGCTGAAGGTCACTGCAGGGGGTGTGGTCTGTGCCCCCAAGGAAATCCAGGAAACCAAGCACCAGCTCCCAGGGAGAGCAGAGAGCTCTCCCAACAGCCCTGGGGAGGACAGACCACAGGACTAGACCAAGGCCAACACCAGGCGCACCTTGTTGGGTGGCAGCATGGCCTTGCAGAGAAGAGGGTGCTTTCAACACAGCGCTGAAAAGGAATTACTAGCCCTTAAAAACCCACTGAGGCTCAAGTCGGGGGATAAAGCAGGAGGAAAAAACTGGCAAGAGAAATGAACAAGAATTTCGCTGACGGGGAAGTACAAGTGGCCTACATCAGTAATCAGAGAAATTCAAATTAAAACCACAATACCATTTCACACCCACCAGATTGGCAGTGATTAAAAGTCAGGCAGTGCTGGCAAGAATGCAGAGCAGCGGGGACGCCAGTGGGGGTGAGCTGGCACAGCCGCTCCGGGAAGCCTCCTGGTAGTAACACCAAGCACACGCCCCCCCCCCAAACGCTACTGCCAGTGCGAGAAGGCCCAGGGTGGGCGCATCACTAGTCCAAACCGGGGGCCAGCCACAGTGCCCAGACAGAGCGAAGACGCACCGCTGTCTCATCGGGACCAGCAAGCACCCACAGCCGGCAGCTCCAGCGGTCAGAACCGGGCGCGCGCCGAGCACACGGTCAGAGCAGCGCCTCTGCGCCCAGTC
>NW_011476067.1:81119-82284 GCF_000754665.1 Bison bison bison | reverse complement strand
AGGCAGGCTGCACTCCTAGTAGCTCTGGGGGGAGGAAGGGTGTATGTACATGCCAGGAGGGGGGCATCTGTGCCCCCAGGGAGAGCAAGAGGTCTGGTGGGGGGGGTGCTGACGGTGACAGCAGAGAGAAGCAGCACTGTGGGGGGGAGGGGTCCAGCATGACCCGACACTGGGCCCAAAGCCAAGATGGGAGAGAGGAGGGTGGAGACCAGGCCTGGGCAGGTGAGACCTCCCAGAGAGGAGGCAAGCAGGCAGACGTCCTGTGAACACCCCACCCTCCCAGAGGCCCACAGAGGCCGGGAAGCACCCAGTCTTCCACTGGGCACAGCCACACCCTGAGCTGCGGGCCCCGCGCTTGGAGGGCACCCCGGCACCTCTGCGTGCCCAGCACCTGCCCTGCACACCTGTTGAAGGCACCGCGGCAGAGCGCACCCCTCCACACACACGGCCACGTCCTCCAGTCCTGCTGGAACGTCTCCCCAGGGAGAGCTCTTCCTGGCTGCCCGCCCGCAGCCCTCGTGGCCTGGTGTCCACTGCAGAACCAGGCCCTGGCATGACTCTTGTCTCTCTCCCCGTCAGCCTGGGAGCTTCCTCAGGAAGGACCACTGATTGGGAAAAAACCCACAGAGCTTCCAGCTGGCAGGAGAAGCAGGGGCTGGCCACAGCGCTGCCCCGTGGGTGAGCCTCCTCCAGCTGTACTGCTGGGGACAGGACGCTTCCCCACCAAGTAAAGAGGGCAGCGTCTCTGGCGATGGCATGATGCAAGGAGCAGTGTTTATGTCCAGGAAAGTCCCCAAATTACAAAGCACAGAGCAAACAGAGAAAGGGCGGACACTCCGGCCAGCAGGATAGAGGGGTAGGGCCAGACCCTCAGAAGGACGAAGGACGAAGCAGTACAGCTGTGGTTCGAGATATGTGTGTCCTCTGGACACTGCGCACCCCGAGAGTGACTCCCAGGCCACTCAGGCGTGACAGTGTGGCCGGACGCAAAAGGAAATCTATGGCACCCGGTGGAGAGAGGAGACACCACACCCTAAGTCAACTCCACCGGCACCGCACGGGTAGGCAGGTGCAAGGATGCCGGACGTGCGCGAGCCAGGTGAGCGCCCGCGAGAGCCCGGGGGACCGCGCGGGGCCTGAGAAAGCCGGCGCCGCTTCCTCGGCT
>NW_011476067.1:78845-79791 GCF_000754665.1 Bison bison bison | reverse complement strand
CGGAACACCGGGGTTGCGGGGGCCAGCCGCATCGCCCTCCCCCACCCCGAGCTGCTGCCCGCGGGAGCACTGGGGCGCCCAGGGGCTCGATGTGCTCCTCCACAAATCCCCTCTGGAGTGTCCTCTTTCTGCCTCACCCTCCTTATTATCCAGCAGTGCCCTTTCTGCGGTTTTTACAGATGACACTGGAGAACAAATGTCGGAGCAGAGGCGGCCCTTGGTGTGGGGCTCCCAGTGAACTCAGGGACCCAGACAAGGAGGCAGTGACCAGAGCTGCCCACTGGGCCAACGGGGCAGCGGAGGTCAGGAAAGGTCCTCGAAAAGAGCATCTCGTTTTGGGGGCCCAAGGAGGGGTCCCCTCCCCCCTCCTCTTGGCTGCGGTTCTGGTCAGTCACCAGATCCTGCTGCTGAGATTTAGGAAAAGCTGTTCTGGCATCTCTTCTGCTTCTTTGTAGTCACAGTATGCACAGCTGCTTTCCTCACCGCTCCTGTCTGTGTCTCGTTGTCTGCTGAAACAAGCCTAGCCCCAGCAAACCGACTCGCCCTTGGGGTTTACCCTCCAGCGCCCCTGTCAGCTCTTTTCTCCTGCAGCGGGCCCCACGCTGGCTCCCCCACTTTGTAAGAGCTCGCCTCCAGCTCTGACTCCCTCTCTGGAGCTGCAAACAGCTGTGGCTGCTTAAAGCCGGGGTGGCACTTCAGAGAGAACAAGAGAACCTGTGTTCCCCACATGTTCCTGCGCCTTTGGTGGGGTGCAGCTGAGAGCCACGCGGGGCTGGCTGTCCCCGGCCAGCTGACTGGGTATTGTCTTACATTGTGGCTCCTGCCAGGCAGAGAGTGCCCGCGGGTCTCATACCTCCGAGGTGGGGGAGGGGACGTCCAGAGACCGTGCCGCAGCCCCCTGTGAGGACAGGGGCCCGCTGACCTCAGTGTTCAGCCTGTGGTGGTG
>NW_011476067.1:68992-78745 GCF_000754665.1 Bison bison bison | reverse complement strand
CAGTGAGAGGTGCAGTGGCCTGAGATGAAGGGGCCACCTGACACGTCGTGTCTGTGTGCACTGACATCTCACCCAGGAGAGGACTGTACCTGGGGGTCGAGTGAGGAAATTTGGGGTGACTAAACCATAGATGAGGGGGCTCAATACCAGCCGTGCCCTGCGTCTGCACTGAGCACCACTGTGAGCTCTTCGTGGACCAAACAGCTCTGTCCCATCCCCATTTTACAGATGGGGACACTGAGGCACAGGCAGTTATGCAGTCCCTGGTGGGAGGAGCCAGGGTGTGGGCTCACACAGTCTGGTCCGGAGCTGCCCTGATAACCATGACAGGGAAACGCTTAACTCCTCCTGCGAGGTGGGGAGGGAGACTAGAAGGATGCTGTGTGCCCTCTATCTGTGGCTCTGTTTACATTTTCTGTTTATAAATGGTGGGACCATATGGACACCAAAATGGTGGTGGTGGTGTTGCAGAGAAGTGGACATCTCACTTTGGGGTCAGAGTCACTTCCTCATCAGAACCCGTCCCATGCATCATCATTCCCTGTATCCGAAAATGACTAGACTGTGTGCCGTAGGGTGAGTGCCCCAAAGGCTGGGAGGACGCCCCTCGGGGTGGCGCAGCCTCACACTCCCCGCCCCTGACACACACACTAATGTTGGGAGCGCCACTCTCCTTTCGGATGGCTGTTTCTGTAAAACAGGAACTTGGCTAAAGAGGAACCTCTCTGGACGACTGGGGTGGCATTGCTCAGGAGGCAGCTGGAGGACGCGGTTGTCCAGAGCACTGAGGTCCCAGGAGGGCACCCTGAACCCCTGTGCTGAGACTCTGACAGTGCGCCACCTGCCTGCCAAGGTTCTCAAATGCCTTAAGGCCTCGGCTTTCCAAAGGGCGTGCTAGGACGCCCACAGGCTGGAAGCCCCGATGCAGGAAGACAGGACCACGTAGCAGCTGGCAACCGCCTTGGTGCGATCCCACCCGCTGGGGGGCCCTGCGCCGGCCAGCCCCTGCTTTCGCTTTTCTATGGGGCCCTCTGGGCCGCTGGCTCTTGGAAACTCATCCGTCAGTTCACTCTGACTTAAAATGAATCGCCCCAGGCGTGGGAGGCCTTGCGGCCCCTGCCGGCAAGAAGCTCCCCTCTGGGTGCGGACCCCGCGGCGCGTCTTCTTGCGCCCAGAGCGCTGCAAACCCGGGAGCGCAGACTCGGAGGAGGCGGGAGTGCTCCTCGGCCTAGTGGTCTTTGGAGCGGCTCCAGCCGGTCAGGTGAGCAGCCAGCGCCTCCTGCAGGACCCAGGCACCTGCTCAGCTGGACGGCTCCCTCCCGCTCCAATCCGCAGCTTGGCGGCATCTCCTCTCCCCTGGGCGGTGCTGGGAAGCCGCTCACGGAGGGGGAACAAGACCCTGGCCGGCCCAAGCTCCCCGCAGAGCCCCCTTGACGTGACCTGTGTCCCATCCAGGCCTGTGGGTGGAGGTTGTGGTGGGGCAGAGGCACCATCACTGGGATAAGACGGGAAATGACAGCGGGCTGGGCAGAGGACAGGATGGCCAGGGAGATGCGCCCTCACCCCTCAGGGCTGTGGTGCTGGGAACCCTGAAGGGGAAGCCTGTCTGAGGCGCTCCAGGCAGGTGGGACGGCCCTTACCTGGCCCAAGAGCCACAGGGACGATGGACTCAGCTCGAGGGCAGCCCTGGCCCTCCAGCCATTGGTATTCAACATAGGGGTAGAGATTCAGACACAAGATGTACACCCTGGCTGAGCTTCGTGGCCAGGGTGGCGCCCAGCATCCATCTCCTGAGTTGTTGTTTTTCAGTCACTCAGTCGTGTCTGACTCTTTGCGACCCCGTGAACTGCAGCCTGCCAGGCTTCCCTATCCTTCACCATCTCCCAGAGTTTGCTCATAACTCATGTTCATTGAGTCTGTGATGCTATCTAACCATTGGGACAGATGGTTATAGATGCAATGCAGGAGACCTGAGTTTGATCCCTGGGTTGGGAAGATCCCCTGGAGAAGGGAATGGCAATCCACTCCAGTATTCTTGCTTGGAAAATCCAATGGATGGAGGACCCTGCTGGGCTACATCCGTGGGGTCACAAAGAGTCGGACACGACTGGGCAACTGAGCATGCATAGCATTCTGTGATTTGGATATAGTACAACCTGTTTACATAGGTGTCCATTTAGGGTGGGGGTTTAGGCCAACATCATGTATGTGGGAAAGCATGTATGTGGCAACCCATTAAAGTGGTCAGATTAGTCCTTAAGACGTTCATAAGAGCTCATGTTTTAGAGGAAGGGAGGAAGAAGTTATGCCATCAGTATTAATAGAATTTGGTTATATCCTGAAAAAATGTGAGAGAAGAGCCGGAAAAGTGCTATAACTCAGCAGAACTGAGACTGTTACAGGCTATAGGATGTAGAGGTGTTTGTTGTTCATCCCCAGAAACAGCAGACAATAAAACAACGTGAATCTCTCCTTTCCTCTTCCAGAGGGACAGAGCTCTCAGTCTGTGACTGAACACAGGGCCCCGAGAGGAGAGACCCCATTTCCCTGCCTTCCAGCAGAAGCTAGGAGCGTGCGCTTGATTGTGGACCTCCAGGACGTGGGCCAGTACCTCCTGTCAGATCAGCGGCGACATTAGATTAGAAATAAAGAGCATGGTAAGTGCATGATGTGTTTGACTCGTCCCGAAACCATCCCTGCTCATCCTGGTCTATGGAAAAATTGCTTCCCATATGTAAAGGCGTATCTACGTGTGTGGACCATGATGCTGGGTGGAAGTCTTCTTTGGGAGGGGCTCATCAAGTGGTCCCCACAAATGGACAGGCCCCAGACGGTCACTGCAGGGACCTACGGGTAATTTTGTGTCCACCCGACTGGCCACAGGTGCCCAGGTTAAGCAGTTTCTGGGTGTGTGTGAGGGGGTTTTTGGTGAGCTCAGCAGTGGAACGGGTGGTCTCAGTAACACAGGTGCACCCCCAGTTCAGGAGGGCCTCCCCAGGGTGGGTGGGGCTCCAGCCCCCCAGGGTGGGTGGGCTTCCCCATGGCAGGTGCCTCCCCAGGGCGGATGGGGCTCATCCATCCGCTGAGGGTCTGGATAGAACAGAAGGTGGAGGAAGGTGGGATTTGCCCTTCTGCACCTGCCTCAGCGTTAAGTTGGTGTCATCCCATCTCCAGTCCCCGGGTCCTCAGGCCTCCGGACTTGGGGTGACACCACCTGCTTACTGGTCCCCAGCCTGCAAACAGCAGCTCATGGGACTTCTCAGCCTCCGTCATCACAGGAGCCAAGTCCTCATAATAAACCTCCCTGGGGGCACACATGCCCCTCGTCCGTGTCTCTGGAGACCTCTGACTGCTACAGAGGTTAAAACACCGACACTGAACTTCAGCTGGAAGAACAAACACGAGCCTGTGCCTGAGACACAGTCCTGGGCCTTCTCACGCGGGAGTCGGGGTGACTACGGTGGCTGCTCCGCCCTGTCGCGGGTCAGCTGCAGGGGCAAATGTAAACCTGGGGGCTGCTGCCCAGAAGGCCCAGGAGAGGAGGGCAAGGCTGCGGGCACCACGAGCAGCAGGCTTTTGAGGGGGTGGGTGCTGTCCTAGCCAGTATTTCAGGGTCTCGTGTGGTGGCCGTGGTCAGAGCACGCCTGTCACGGCAAGGGTCCAAGAGGCAGCCGGTAGCCCAGAGCAGGCAGGAGGATGGCTCTTCTCCAGGCTGTTTGCTAGAGCATCAGGTGTGAGCCTCCCCTGTGCAAAGCACCAAAGTGGGGACTTCCCTGGTGGGCCAGTGGCTAAGGCACCGCGCCCCACTGTGGGGGTTTGATCCCTGGTCAGGGAACGAGATCTCACACATAGCAACTAAGAGCTCCTATGCCACAGTGAAGCTGCAATAAGATCTGGTGCAGCCAAACAAATAAACGTATATATACACACATACACATATAGCGTCAACATGAAACCCAGGTGGACAACAAAGTAAAGAGCCTCGAATACGGCACAGTAGCCTCTAGACTCGAGGGGACTCTCTGAGCACAGACTCGAGGAGGTGGCTTGCTGGCAGCTGGGCAGTGCTTGTTTGTGGACCTGGAGATGCGCACTGTCTCCAACGCCAAAATTCCGCTGTCAGCACAGTCAAAAGGCAAATGGGAGAAGAACGTCTGTCGTGTATAGGGTAGGCCCAGGGTGGGACCCTGGGTGCATAATCGCCACCTACAGCTACAAATCGCCATGCAGACAGAGAAGGTGTTCCAGAAGATGGGGGCAGGTTGGCTGGCATCCCTGGAATTGAAGTTCCCGTACAGAGACGCCTACTCTGTGCTGAGAGTTAAAGGAGCGGACCTCGGGACCCTGTGTTGGTGCGGGCAGGAAGTGGGTGCCCTGCCCCAGAGGGGCTGCATCAGGCCAGCTCTGGGGGGACCTCGGGGGAGGGAGCAGGAGCCCAGGACGCTGCGAGTGGCACTGCCCTGCGGCCACCTAGGTGAGCGGTTCATGGGTCACCTCTGACCTGTGGAGTCTGAATGCTGGGCGCCCAGCCAGCGAGACTTCTAAGAGTGAAGCCTGGAGTCGAGTCCAGGGTGGCAGAGCCAGGCGAGGTCAGGTCAGCCGCCGCGCAGCTACCCCTTGGAACATACAGCTGTGCGAAACGGTCAGTTAAAACATGGCTTAAAAGAGAATGCATAATACAATCCTATTTGGTTAACAAAACATGTGTGCAAATGCATGTACATGTAAAATATGTATTTACACGTAAGTGATTATACATGTAAAGGACCTCTCAATGTACGAGGGAAACACAGAAGGTTAGAAGTGAATCCGAAGTGTTAAGAAATTATCTCTTTGGAGAGAGTTCAGTTGATTGAGCTTTGCTTTTTTGCTTCTCTTTATCTCATATTTTCTTTATGGTGAATGTGTATTAATTGTGCAAGGAAAATAAAGGAAAATAATGGCAGCGTCTGTGGTTCACATGGTATTTGCAGCCCGTGGAACATAAAGGCCCCAGTGAAACCGGTGACTGCGCACCCGTATCAGCATGGGGAAAGCATACACGTATGACGCTCGAAACCCAGGCCGTGCAGCTGAATGGACAGCTCACCTGGGGTCAGGATAACGCCGAGGAGCCCTGCCCTGCTTACCAGGGGTTGTTCTGGGCCCCGAGAATAAGGGGCACCTCTGCAGTTAAATTTTGATACTTCCCTGTGTTCCCACAATGGAAACTGTGTCACAATCAGCCAGTACAAGACTTCCATGTTGGCCGGACTTCGCCGGCGGTCCAGTGGTTGAGAATCCGCCTGTCAGTGCAGGGGACACAGATTTGATTCCTGGTCTGGGAAGACTTCACGTGCTATGGGGCAGTTAAGTCTGTGTGCCACGGCTGCTGAAGCCTGTGTGTCCTGGACCGGTGCTCTGTAACAAGGGCCGCCGCCGCAGTGAGAAGTCAGCGCAGTGTGACAGAGAGAAGTCCCTGCTTTCCTCAAGTGGAGAAAACCTGTGCCCAGCAGTGAAGACCCAGCACAACCAAAAATTAAAAGAAAAAAAAAGAGTTAAATGTTGGAAAAGGAAAGTAAATAGCAAGGCCCTAATGGAGAAGCCAACAGTGGACGTTCCCGGATAATTCACGGAGCGTGGGACGCAGCAGTGGCCGTGCCCACGAATGCACTTCCACCTCAGAGCTGTCCGGATTAACCTGGGAATGACTTCTGGGTTTCCTTAGCATTTTATTTATTTTTGTTTTTATAATGTTTCACAGTTAGTAAACATGATTTTGGTACTGAAAAGCAATATTATTTTTCAAGCAGAAGAAATAAAGTCCAGGCGGTGGAGGCAGGCCCCAAATGCCAGGCTTTGTGCAGTTTTGAGCAAGAAGACACCTGAGGGACACCGCTTTTTCTGAGGTTGGTGTCAGTGGCAGAGGGACGTCTAGGGCACCAGGAGTGTGCTGCTGCTGCCCGGGGCAGGGGGGCGGCCAGCCGCAGGAGGATGACCAGAGTGACCTGGTGACCCCTCGGGTTTGGGGTGGATGGGAAGAGAGGAGGGAACACCAGCTCAGGCGTGGAAACCGACGGTCTCCCGGGAGAAAGGACAAAACTCCTGAGGGGGAGACGCAGGACAGAAAGCAAAACAAACACAGAGGAAAAGCTGGAGAGTGTCTGGACGCCAACAAAACTCCAGGCGCTGCAGGCCAGTGAGAGCCCCCGACAGGCCGTGAAGGGAGTCGCTTTATTGTTTCATTTTTTAAAATTCTATTTATTTATTTGATTTTTTGGCCGTGCTGGGCTTTTCTGTAATCGTAACTAGTTGGCATCTTCCCCTTTGGGGAAGATTATGTGTTTATACATAATACTAAGGTTTGCAGTAGACTAGGGGTTTGGAAAACAGGTTCATCTAAAAAAAAAAAAAAAAAGAAGGTCCAGCTATTCTAATCACATTGCATGTTGATTGCTCTTACCCGGGACGACGGTCCCCGCCCCAGGCCCTTTCCTTCTTGAGACACATATTGGGGTCGTGGGGAACAACCGAGGCTTCAAGACGTGAGGACATCCAGGGGGCCACACGGGGCAGCCTGTGCTCCTCTCTCGGACGCTCTGGACCCTGAGTGTGACACTTGACCAGGCCTTCAGGGGCGTCTCGGGGTGCTCAGCGGAGGCAACGCCTTGGCTGAAGGCAGTCTCGAGGCCAAAGCGTGCAGCAGCCCCGGTGCTCTTAGACTCTCTGTGCCAAGTCCAGCCCCTCCAGGCCGGCAGAGGAACCGCGGCGTGTTGACTGCTGTCCCTGGTGAGGCCAGGTGACTCCTAGGTTGCTGAGCTGCTGGCCGTTCCTCTCCCTGGCCCCTCAGCACGCCCCTCGTGAAGATTCTGCTGACAGTGGAGCAGACGGTACCTGGAAAGATTCTATCCCCAAAGACAGCAGCCACGGCCTCGCTCCTGCTGATGCTCGCCATATCTGAGGCCATCCCAGGTGCCTGCGGCTCCGGAGCTGACTGGCATGCTGCAGAGCTCAGGCCTGGAAGGCGCTGTAGAAAGAGGTCAGGCTGCTGTCCACCCCATCCCCGGGAGGGACCAGAGAGATCCAGGGTGGGCAGGTGACTGCTGATCAGCTGACCTGCCACATAAGGAACCCCCTTCTGCCCGTGGTGGGGCGGGGTGGAACCCAGGAGGTGGGACATGCGGGTGCTGGCCCGTGGCTTCTGCGGCGGACGACGGACTGCCCCACCCCCAGTGGACCTGATGGGGGTGGGCGGGACAGGCAGCGCAGGGGTCTGCCATCATCACTGCCTGCCTGGCGCGGTGCTGGGATGGAGGCCCCATCGCCTCTGGTATGCAGAGGACGAGACCAAGACTTGGAGGCCCTGCCCGCGGGCAGAGCGCTGGTGATGTTCAGGTGACGAAAGCCTGGGGCCCAGCCCGGTCTCTTACCTGTGCTGACTGCCGCACGTGGGCAAGTGTGACCTGGGTGTGACCCACCCAGGCTCTTGGCCTCCTTAATCAATAGAAAGTACTAGAGGCCAGACAAGAAATTCAGGTCAGGAATGTGTGCACAAGCTCCACTGCGGGAGATGCGGGCTGCCTGGAGGGAGCCTGAGGGAGAGCACAGAGGCAGCGCCCGCCTCCCAGGCCTCTGGACAGGGTTACAGTCAGCCCTAACACATGTGTTCACTTAGAAGCGGGGGGAAGTCCCTGAGGGTCCAGTGTTTAGGACTTGGCGCTTTCACTGTGGTGGGCCTGGGTTTGGATTTGATCCCTGGTTAGGGAGCTTGGGGCTTCCCCGGTGACTCAGCGGTAAAGAATCTGCCTGCCATGCAGGAGCCACAGGAGACACAGGTTTAATCCCTGGGTCAGGAAGATCCCCTGGAGGAGGGCATGGCAACCCATTCCAGTGTTCTTGCCTGGAGAATCCCATGGACAGAGGAGCCTGGCGGGCTGTAGTCCTTGGGGTCGCAAGGAGTCGGACACCCCTGAGCAGCTGAGCATGCGCGCCCGTGCAGGGGGTGTGTGCAGTTCCCAGCCTTTGTTCCTGACGCCCTGCGTTTACTGCTGGCTCTTCAGAAGTAGGCTTGGGCTTTTTGGTCTTTTTGTATCTTGTTGTCCCTAATTTGGCTTAACTGTGCCTGCAGGCAGTTATTTTCAGTCCCTTATAGTTACTTTGTGTTTTGTTGCTGGAGGAGATGTCTGTCCAGGTGCAAGCCCTGCAGCAAACTGTCCCCGGGCCACCTGCTGTCAAATACTCGAGATTTGTTTGCGTGCAGTGTGGTGAGATGATGCGCTGACGCAACCGCCTTTGCCTGAAGGTGCCCGAGAAGCAGGAAGACAGAGAGCCCTACAAAGCCTGGAGTAAAGCTTGGAGTTCTATCAAGTATGGGCCCCCACCTGTGTGACTGACATAAGGAAAATCTCTCTAAATAACAAAAGCATCTCCCAGAACCTCACAGTTTTTCTTCATAGCGGTCATCATTTATTCCAAAATTATCAGGTGCACCAGAAAACAGTTTCACACAAGCCAAGAAAAATCACAGATGTAAATCCATAGGTCACCAATATTGGAATGATTAGAATGAACCTTAAAATCTGATTAATATGTTTGAGAAAATCAATGGAAACAAATGGAGAATTTCATCACAGAACTGAAATCTAAAGTAAAAGAATCATTTGGAAATTGTAGAACTGAAATATAAAATAGCTGAAATGAATAACAGAATAGATGATTTTAAAAGCAGATCACACACAGCAGAAGAGAGGATTAGTGAAATGGAAATTATGTAAGTAGAAAATACTCAGTTGGAAACAGGAAGGGGGAAAAAAGAGGTAAAAATACATAGAATGAGACCTGTGAACAACTGAATAGATGGTTTTAAAAGCAGATCACACACAGCAGAAGAGAGGATTAGTGAAATGGAAATTATGTAAGTAGAAAATACCCAGGTGGGAACAAGGAGAGAAAAACAAGTCTAAAAACACACAGGCATAGAGGACACAGTAAAACTCCAACACGGGTGTGACTGGACTCCTAGAAAGAGATTTAAAAAATTTTAAAGCATTTAGGAAAAAAACTGTACCTTGCTTTGAAGTGCAACAAAATACAAAAACCCAGAATTTTTCAACAGAAATGATGCAAGCAAAGAAGACCATGCATGGGACGTGCCTGGAAAGTGCTGCAGGGCAGTGACTGATGGCTTCAAGCTGTGCCCTGGACGTGGGCAGCCCCTCCCGCAGGCCCTGTGCCCTCTCCAGCCACCTGCCTGTTCCTATCTGTGTCCCTGACACAGGGCAGTGGCCAAGCCACAAGGTCCCTCAAACGCCCCATGTTCTCAGACACTCATCAAGCCCCGCCCAGGTCCCCACCTCCGGGTCCACACAAGACACGTGGAGTCCTGCAGCTGGGCAGGCCTCCAGCCAGGGGGAGGGGCGGGCTCCCTCCCCAGGTCCCTCATCCCCCCTCGTGAGGTCCAGGGATGACTCCTGCCCCTCTCCCCACTGGATGGGGAGGAGAGAGGCCTCCTGCCCCCCGGGACTCCCTGCAGGAAGGCAGGTGTCTCCTCAGACCCCATCCCCTCTACCCCAATCCCCAGGGTACATCTGCACCCATGGTCTCAACTGCAGGAGAGAGGGGCCAGTCCAGCCTGGCTCTGGGTGGGGGATGGGAGACCTCTGCTCTGACTCCAGGGCCCAGCTGGGCGGGGGGCTCCACCCCGTGCCCGGGCGGCCTCTCGTCCTCCGCTCTACCCAGTGACAGGTGCAGGAGGGAGACAGCCGTCCAGCGTCC
>NW_011476067.1:65856-68892 GCF_000754665.1 Bison bison bison | reverse complement strand
CCAGCGTCCAGCGTCCTGCGCAGCTGCTGCTCTGGGGCTGGCCTGGCTCTCTGTCCTGGGACCCTTTTCTCCGCTGCGTGGGGCGGGAGGCGCTCTCAGCGCCCCAGACCCCAGGTCTCTCTCTCATCAGCTCCCTCGGGGTTCCCACGCTGGCGCCCTCTCTCAGAAGCCCGCAGCAGGCTTGGAGTTCGGGGCCAGCCCGGGCCTCTGGGCCCCATGCATGTGTCAGGGAGGGGCATGGGGGCAGCTCGGGGTGCTTTCAAATATGTCCCAGGTCCTCTGTCCTCGGGTGTGGGCTTGACGCCCAGGTGGAGCTGGTGCAGTGACAGTGAGTCATCAAAACCTCACAGCTTCTGTCCTGCGGTTCCCGGCCTCTGGCAGTGGGGAAGCCCACCGCCCCCTGGTGAGGACACTGCAGGGACCCCTGGGAGAGGCTCAGGCCCCACCAAGAGTCACGTGAGGGAGCTTGGAGGCAGACCGCCCTCCCCAGTCCGGCCCAGTCTTCAGAGGACAAGCCCTGGCCAAAACTGTGATCACAGCCTCTGAAGACCCCAGGCCAGAACTGTCCTGTGAAGCCCCTCCCAGACCTCAGACCCACAGAATCTGTGAGATGATAAAGGCTTGTCATTTTAAACTGCTAACTTTTGTGGTTATTTGTAAGGCAACAATTGATGACTAACATACTGAAATTTGGCCAGTGAAATATCGGGCCATGAGGCAGTAATTTCATAGGGCAATTCTGGGGATCAAGGTGCCTGTGTGAAGTCTGTTGAAGGGAGAAATACTCTGGGGTCCTCCCTGAGGAACAAGTACACGTGCACGAAGACATGTCTTGTCACGGCAGCAACCTGTGTCCTCAGCACGAGATGGGAGACAGAAACTGCTCTTCCCGCCTAGCTGTCCCACCTGTCATCAAGCTTAACTGGCTAGGCCTCCACGCCCTGTGGCGAGGATGCCCTGGAGGGCGAGACACGCTCAGACCACCCTCCCCCAGACTGAGACCCACTGCAGTTCCCGCCTGCTCTGTACACTGCCAGTCACGTCCAGCTCTTGGCGACCCCATGCACTGCTGTGTGGCTTCCCGGTCCTGCACTGTCTCCTGGAGGTTGCTCAGCGCTCCTGTACTGCTGCATGGCTCCCCTGTCCTGCACCATCTCCTGGAGGCTGCTCAGCCCTCCTGTACAGACTGTGGGAGCCTGTTTCTACTTTCACCATTCCGTGACACTTGGGATTTAGTTTTAGAACAGTGTGAGGCTGGGCTTCAATTCATCCCTCCCCTCCTCTCAACGGGAATTCCAACACCATTGAACGGTCTGTCTTTTCCACAATGGTTCGAGACCCCTAAATTTCCACACACAGCTGGGGTTGTGTCTGTACTCTGGGTTTTAGTCCATTTGTCTCTGTACAAATACCATGTGGCTTAATGGATATAACCGGATATAATATTTTCATATACAGAAGGGCAATTTCCCTCTTCTTTTTTTTTTTTTTCTTAATTTATATATTTATTGTATTACAGACCTTAATATATTCACTCCAATTCACAAGATTTACACATGAACAAAGATTTTTCAAAGCTCTTGCCAAACAGCAAACATGCTGCTGCTGCTGCTAAGTTGCTTCAGTCGTGATTGACTCTGTGCGACCCCATAGACGGCAGCCCACCAGGTCCCGCGTCCCTGGGATTCTCCAGGCAAGAACACTGGAGTGGTTGCCATTTCCTTCTCCAATGCATGAAAGTGAAAAGTGAAAGTGAAGTCAATCAGTCGTGTCCAACTCTTAGCGACCCCAGGGACTGCAGCCTACCAGGCTCCTCCGTCCATGGGATTCTCCAGGCAAGAGTACTGGAGTGGGGTGCCATTAAGTAACTACATATCTAAGCTATTTTTCAGTGGTTTCTCCCTAGCCAAAGACCTAAAGATGAATACATTACTCCAACATTATTACTAGGGAAAAGTAAAGATAGAGGATCAGTGAATACTTAAACTAGAAGATCCTCATTTTAAAGACAAGGAGGGACTTCCCTGGTGGTCCCGTGGCTAACACTCCATGCTCCCAATGCAGGGAACCTGGGTTCGATCCCTGGTCAGGGAACTAGATCCCACAAGCTGCAATTAAGAGACTACAAGCTGCAACTAAAGATCCCATGTGCCACAACTAAGAGATGGTGCACTCAAATAAAGAAATAAATATCTTTTAATAAATAAGTAAAGATAAGGAAAGGGAAGCATCAGGAGGATTAATGACTACCCAATGTCAAACAAATGGGGAAATTAAGCATCTAAACTCTCAGTCCAGGACTCCAGCGTTTTTTCAAAAGCAAGGAACAAGAATCTACTTTTCAACTAGCCCTTTTCAAACAACAAGATGAAACACAGAACACTTCCCTGGTTGTCCAGTGGCTAATTTCCCTCTTCTTAAGCTTTCTTTCTTTCAGAATTTTCTTTCTTTTTTTTTTTTTTTAATAATTTTCTTGACTGTTCTTGTGGAGTATGTCATTCATATGACTTTAGGATCGGCTTATTGAGTTATGTGAAAATCCTGTTGACATTATGGCTGGGATTAAATCGAATTTACACACTGACTCATGAAGAGTTTAAGTATTTACAACACTGCTTTCAAGTGGGAACGGGACATTTTCGGATTTAGTTAGAGCTCCCATAGTCAAGGTTTAAGTTTTTTAAGAAACGGTCTTGGAAGTTCCCTGCTGGCTTAGTGGTTAAGGCTCTGGACTTTCGCTGTGGCAGGCCGGGTTCAATCCCTGGTTGGGAAACTCAGATCAGGTCACGCGGCTGAGAGGAGAAAATACGGTCTTGCGCATTTCTTTTCAGGCCCATTTCCGGGGACCCAACGGCATCTGGAGACGATGTAACAACAGAAACGTGCCTGCCGTGGGTGAACAAGGGCGGCACGAGCGACTGTTACGGGGTAAGGCCTGCCGGCAGAGCGCGCGGGCGCGGGGGGTGGGGCACCGGCAGGCGGAGGCCGGGCCTGCAGGCACTGGGGGTCCGGAGCACCCACAAGCGGAGGCCCGGC
>NW_011476067.1:61542-64885 GCF_000754665.1 Bison bison bison | reverse complement strand
CCCCGCGGCTCCGGGGTAGGGATCTTCGCGCCTGGGGACTCAGTCGCTGCGCCCTGAGGACAGAGCTCCTCTATCCCCGGCGCCCGCGGCTGGTTCTCCAGGGCCCGGAGCCACCCTTGGGGACCCGCTTCCGTCCCTCAGCCCGGGACCCCGGCGACTCGCCCGGGGCGCTGCAAGCAGCGGGGCCCCTTCCAAGGCGAGTCCGAGGCGATCCGGAGAGAGCTGCGGGAACTTGGGGGTGGCTCCTGCCACGGACGCGGGTCACCCAGGACCGGATGGTAGCTGTGTGTTTAACGGGGTAACAAGCCGCCAAACTGACTTTCCAATGTGGCAACACCATTTTGCATTCTCATAAGCTGCTTACCCAGGACTTGGTGTTGCCTGTACCGTTACACGTGTTTTCCGTGTGTTCCTAGTGTGTTGTGGTGTCTCCTCTCATGCTGATGCTCTCCCCTAGGGCACAGTGATGCTGAACAGCTGTGAATCCCCCTTGCTGAAATGTCTGCTCCGGTAGTTTTGTGCATAGTTTTTATGCAGGTTGTTTTCTTGCTGTTTTTATACAGGTTGAGTTTTGAGCGCTCTTTAAATATTGTAGTTACAAGTCCTTTGCTAGACAGGTTATTTGCAAAAGTTTAAAATTGTGATTAAAAGCTTAAATTAGGTGCGGTCCCCTTTATTGATTTTTTTTTCTTTTATTGTTGTTTAGTTGCTAAGCTGTGTCCTACTCTCTGGGACCCCACGGACTCCAGCATTCCAGGCTTTCCTGTCCTTCACTATCTCCCGGAATTTGCTCAAACTCATGTCCATTGAGTCGGTGATGCCATCCAACCAGCTCACCCTCTGTCGTCCCGTTCTCCTCCAAATTGTACTTTTTCTGTCATTCTAAGAAACTCCCTAAGCCCGAGACACACTGTTCTTCTAAGTTTTACTTTTTCATATTTTATGTTTAGACTCATGACCATTTTGAGTTTAAGCCTCATATCGGGTGTGGTGTGCGGCTGAGGTTTGCTTTTTGCAGTGGATGTCCAGTTCCCCAGCACTGTGTTGTTTTTCTTTTTGGCCACGCGCCACCTGGCCAGGCACTGAACCTGGGCCTTGGCAGTGAAAGCCCAGAATCCTAACCACCAGGCCACCAGGGAACTCCCTCAGCACCGTTTTTTGAAAGGCTGTTTCTATCCTGTGGCCCCCCTGAGGTCCAGGCGGAAGGGACCTGCTCCCAGGAAGTGGCTGAGTTCTGTCCTGGAGGCAGCTGGGTGAGAGGACCTTGGTCCTAAAACGTCCTGCTGCTGTTGGGTCACCTCCTGTGCTCCGTGCTGGGTGGTTTCCACACTCAGACCTGCATCTGTGATGAGAAGCTCTTCGGTTGAAAGACGTTTAGGCAGCCGCCCGGGTTAGCTGTTTCTTCACCAGCGTCCGAGGTCTGTGTCCATCCACAAGCCCATGCGTGGGCTCGGTGTGGACTTCCCAGGACCTTTCGGGTGCTCTAGAAGCATTATCCCCACGTCTGAGCTCAGGCTGAGGGGCCACTGGATTTCCCTTCTGTCCTGGAATTGCCCAGCTGGACCTCGTGCGGTCGTCCTCCCTTAAAAGGAGTTTCACAGCAGCAACAGAGACCCCTCACTTTGAATAGTGAGTACAGGCCTAGGAAGGGCTTGGCCTATCCGTGTTGGACGGGCCTGAGAGTGAACTGGAGGAGGGGCAGCGTGCTGCTTTTCTCTGTCTGCTCTTGGGGTGTTGTTGTTTCCGCTGGTCCTCCACGCTCAGAGTGGCTGAGCAGGGCCCCCAGTCTCCCCTCCGCCCCTGGGAGTCGCAAGGGTTGGGTCTTGGACCTTCTTGCCTTTGCAGACCCCAGCCCGAGGCGGTGCCCTGGGTGCAGTTACTGGCCATACCCATGCTGTCCACACGGGGGCGCTCTTGGCCCACCTCGGGTGATGGAAACTGCACCGCCTTCTACTTGATAGCTTTAGCTGGTTGTATCTTGTTTGTTACAGGATCTTGTTATAGAAAATATCAGATGTTTTTAGTGGAGGGAACAGTGTGAAGGGCCTCTGAAGGACTAGCACAGCATGCACTGGTGGTTTTGGCCAGAGGTGGAGCTCAAACTTTCCTCCAGGCTTCAGCGGAGCCCAGCCGGTGGTGAGTGGTCTGAGATTTGCTGAACAAGCACTTTTCACACCTTCCACCACTGCTCTCCATGTGTGTCTGCTGTGACCACGTCCCGGGGCTGGTGTCTGTCCCCCAGCCCTCCCTTCCCCTGCTGGCCCGGCCCAGGGAGGCTCCTTCCTTGCCAGAACTCAGGCCCTGTGCCTCCTCTGCGTGTGGGGGACTGAGGCTATACACAGGCACCTTGGAGAGCACCAGTGGTGTGTGTGTGAGTGTGTGCGAGTGTGAGTGTGTGCGAGTGTGAGTGAGTGTGTGCGAGTGTGAGTGAGTGTGTGCGAGTGCGCCTGGGGAGAGTGAGTCAGGAGCCAGCTTCCGGAGCAGATGCGGCTGGGCAGCCCCAGGACAGGTGCTGGGGGCATGGGAGAGACGGCGGGGCTGGGGAGGACAGCCTGCTGGAGAGAGGGTCAGGGGAGAGCTGGATGGGGGGGGAGGGGAGGGCGGGGCGGCCTTCAGGCCTTGCCGGGCATTGAACACTCACCCAAACCACTTCCACACTGCTCCAGCGGTATCTCTGTGTGGCCCGTGCTGGTCGCCGGGTCTGTCCGGGCAGGCAGGCTGGGGGAGGTGGCTGGGAGGGAGGCCCCCGAGTCCGTGCTCCTGGAACCCAGGGCTTCAGCGGGTTTAGACTGCTTCCCTGTCTGTCCTCTAATGCAGAATTCTTGTAACAGTTTTATTTAAGACACAGACTCATTTCAGTTAAAACAAAACGGTGATATTTTTTCCCTTCTTCTAAAATAAAAGTTGGGCAGCACTGGGACACCGCACGCAGGTCTCAGTGTGGTGTTCCTGGGCAGGCGGCTGCTGTGGTGGCTCCTGTGTCCAAAAGATCACAGATGCCACAGCCACAGATAAGCCGAAGGCCAGCTTGTTCTCCTGCTGTCTGCATTTGTGGCCGCCCAGGGATGACCCAGGCGAGCCTCACGGCCCCAGGACTTGGGCCATGCGTTTTCCTGGGGGCCTCCTCTCAGATCTCAGAGATCTGGCTCTTCCGCTTCCTGACACATGAGCCTCCACGTGGTCCTCCCGCAGGCCCCGTGGCTGACTGTGTGCGGTCCTGCCCCTGACTTGAGCGTCTAGTGCTGTGGCCTGTGCTTTGTGACAGGCATGCTGGACTCCGGTCGGGCAGCTCCTCCCGCCCCACTGCTGTGCTCTGGCGTCCAGGCCCTCCCTTTGGCGTGGG
>NW_011476067.1:49693-61364 GCF_000754665.1 Bison bison bison | reverse complement strand
GCGGGCACGCACAGGTGCCTCTTGCAGACCTCCAGCCCCACGGACAAGGCTCCCCTCCAGGAGCCCGCAGCCCCCTCCCCCAGAGATGGCTGTGGTAACATGAGAGGGGCCGGCCCAGGGCTGCAGGGCCAAGTGAGGGGCCGGACCTGCGCTGCAGCCTGGGGAGGCGGGTGCTGTGTGACGGTCTCCTCTGGGCTCCAGGGCAGGGCAGAGGAGGCGGTAGGGTGGGGGTCACTCACTGCAGACTCCTGGTCTGCGTGCTGACCCCTCTGAGTTCTTGCTCTGGAAACACCAGAGGCAACGAAAAACTGTTGCCACGGATCTCTGCTGGGCTTTGGCTCACCTGTCTGATCTGTGTTTCTAGGTGCTGGCAAAGCCCCAACGCTGGGCGGCGGCTTCCACGTGAGCCTGGGAAAGGAGTCGCGAGCACAGACCCTGCAGAACGGTATTTCCCTGCGGGGGCTGCAGGGGCGGGTGGGGTCCCAGGCGGGATGGGGTGCGGGGTGGAGGGCGAGCGTGGCGGCCTGCAGCGACCAGCACGCCTGCCGGGAGGAACTGTTCGAGGCGGCCCCACCCCAGCCATTGGGCCCCTGCTGGGCACCCTGGGCTTGCTGCAGTCATTGTGGGGCTGCTCCATGCGCCCTCGGGACCCAGTGGGCCCGCGCCTTCTGAAGCCAGTCCGTCTCAGTGAGCACAGAAATGACGTGGGGACAGCAGTTTGACCTGCAGTGTGACCACTTTCGTTGTGTTTTGTGAGAGTGCCAGCCCACAACAGATGGGAGAAGTGTCTGTTCTAAGCTTGGCCTGTTTTTAATTGGGTTATTTGTCTTCTTATTAAGTGGTAAAAGTTCTTTATGTGCTCCATACATAAGTCTTTCATCAGTTCTATGATTTGCAAAAAGCGTTCACCCATTCTGTGGGTTGACGGCGAACTGTGAAGCACAGAGGGTTTAATTTTGAAGATGTGCGGTCTGTTCACTCCTCTGTCGCCTGTGCGTTTGTGTCGTTAGTAAGAAAGATTGCCTGATTCCGTCCAAGTAGCAGAGATTTATAAAGTGGTGTTTCCGTCCGAGTTTTGTGGTCTTAGTTCTCAGGCTGAGGTTTCGGGCACCTTGAGTTCGTGTTTGCGTCTGGTGTTCAGGTAAGTGCCCACCTGCACTCTTCTGCACGTGGGTACCCATTTTCCCAGCACCACTGCTGAGGAGGCTACTCCTCCGTGGCACCCTTGTCGGGAGGTGGCGACTGGCAGGGGTTTGGGCTCTCACCTCCGCCCTGCAGGCTCATGTCAGCGTTTTGCTGGTTGAATCTTAGTAGCACGTTCTGAAGTCAGGAAGTTTGACTCCTCCCTGTTTGTTCTTCATTTTTAACACTGTTTTGTTGCCTGTTCTGAGTCCCTTGAATTTACAGACGAGTTTTAGGTTGCGTTTGTCAGTTTCTGCAAAGAGCCCACTGAGAACTGGACAGAGACCAGTGGGCTCTGCTGATGAGTCTGGGGACGGGGACCAGTGGGGTCTGAAGATGAGTCTGGGGACGGGGAGCAGTGGCCTCTGTTGATGAGTCTGGGGACGGGGACCAGTGGGCTCTGTCAGTGAGTCTGGGGACGGGGACCAGTGGCGTCTGAAGATGAGTCTGGGGACAGGGATGGTGCTCTTTTAACAAGGCGGAGTCTCCTCACCCCTGGTGCAGAGTGCCTTTCCATTGGTTTAGGTCTTCCTTAACTTGTTCAAACAATTTTTGTGGTTTTCAAAGTATAAATTTTCCATCTTTGCTAATTTATTTTAAATATTTCGTCCTTTTGATGCTATTATAAATGAAATTGCTTTCTTTATTTCATTTTTTGATTGTTTGTTGCCAGTGTATAGAATATGATAGATATTTGTGTATTGATCTTGTATCCTGCAACCCTTGAAAATCCCATTTAATAGTTTTTTAATGGATTTCTGAGAATCTTCTATATATGAGATCATGTCATCTGAAAATCGATGTAGTCTTGCTTTACTGTCTAGTCTAGGCACCGGTTAAATTTCTTCCCTGACAGTGCTGTCTAGAACCTCCAGCACCACACCGTGTCCAGGTGTCTCATTGCTGATTTGAGAGGATGCACCATGCTCTCACAGCCGGGCACGATGTTGGCTGTTGTCTCTCAGGCAGGGCACCCTGCTGGGGCGCCTCAGGCCTCTGTGAGCACCCTTTCAGGGACGTGCTGGCACCCGAGTGCCTCCCAACGGGACGTGTTGCCAGGCTTCGCAGCCCTCACCTGCATGCTGGGTGAGGTGGAGCATCCTTCCTTGCAGCTTGGTCTCCTTGTCCGTGGCTCTCAAGGACCCGCCTGGCTGCCCACTGCTGCTGTGAATGGCGGTGGCCAGCACACCCTCAGCCAGCCGCTCCCCAGTCCAGCAGGGCTTGACAACTGTGCTGTTGACTACCGAGAGGGCGGGTGGTGGGCTTCTAATTATGACTCACATCAGAATGTGTTAGGTTTTTCCGGTGAGCTTTTCCCTCTGACCCCATGGATTGTTAGTGTTGTTGGGTCTTTTCTTATAGCCAGCTTGATTCTTCTGTGTTTAGAGACAATATTCTGCAGGATTTCGGTCTTCTGAATGCTTTGACTTCATGGCCCAACATCTGTCTGGTCAGTTACAGTCAGTTTGGACACGTGAAAAGAACGTGTCTCTGCAGGGGCTGCGGTGCGTGTGCACACCACTGGGGCCAGGCTTCCCCCAGGGCTCACTGCTCCTGGCTCTGCCTGTCTGCCTGTCGCTGCAGGAGCGTATTAAAGTCTCCATGGTGGCTGTGGGTTTGCCCCTTTCTACCCATGGTTTTGTTGGTCTTTTGCTTTGCCTGCGTAGACTATGTGTATACAAATTTAGGGCACGCACATTTTTTTATTTATGTAGGCCACATCGCGCGGCGTAAAGGGTCTCAGTCCTCTGACCAGGGATTGAACCCGGCCCTGGTGTCGGAGGACTTCCCAGGCGGTGCTAGTGAAGAACCCACCTGCCGATTCAGGAGACGCGAGACACGGGCCCGAGCTCTGGGTTGGGAAGATCCCCTGGAGGAGGGCATGGCAACCCACTCCAGTATCCTCGCCTGGAGGATGGCATGGACAGAGGAGCCTGGCGGGCTGCAGTCCGTGGGGCGACACAGCGTTGGACTGAGTTAGCACGCACGGTGTTGGGAGCCTGCAGTCCTGTGTCTTTAGGGGGCTCCCTGGTGCTTCCAGAGCAGAGTTCTTCTGCGGATGGCCCGCGCCTGCGCCGGGGCAGCGCTCAGGCCTCCTCCCAGCCCCGCCGCTGTCCTCTAGGTGGTACTGTCCTGTAATCTTTCTTCTTCTCTGCGCCCACCTTTAAGATCGTCTGCATGTGAAGAACTTTATTCCCGGTAGAGAATGGATCTATTTCCAAAAGCCCAAAACAGGTTGTCCCTCGGACCCAAATCAGTTGTAAAGAGTAGCGTTCGTGCAGACGTATTCATGGAAGTGTGATGTAAGCCAGCGACACAGAGAGAAATGCCCCATCCGACTTTAAACACGGCTTCGTTTACGAAGTCAAAGCGGAGCTTTCGGGCTGCTGGGAATGGGGTCAGCACAGTCTGAGGCTGCGCAAGCCTGCTTGGTGGTCGCCCTCGCCCCTTCCCCAGGGCTCCTGCCCAGGTCAGTGCCCAGCACCCGGGGAGGGGCGGGCTCTGCCTCCACCCGGCCCGTCCCCCTCTGGCGTCAGCATCCTGTCCCTGCTGGACGGGGCTGTGGGGGCCGAGGGTGGCCGTGAGCTCCAGCCCCGACTCTGCTGCTCTTGTCCAGACTGGCTTCTCCCCGGCAGCCCCTCAGCGCGCCCGCCATGTGCCGGCCTTGCCTGTCCGCAGAGACTTCCGGTGCTTTTCCCTTTGTCCTGGTGAGTTCATGCTGATTGTATGTCCTTGCTGTCATCTTCTGTCGCTTTTGGAGGAGAGATACAGGCAGATTCTGTGTGTCTCCTGGACCTTCTCTAAGAAACATAGATGAGTCGGGGCCGCGTGTGTGACTGCAGGCCTGCGCACCGATCGGGTGATGAGTCGGGGCCGCGTGTGTGACTGCAGGCCTGCGCACCGATCGGGTGGAGCGCGCTGCGTGCACCGCAGGGAGCTCCCTGCTGTCGGTTAGCTTTACTCTTATTTCATGCTGTGTGTTCATCTGTTTAAACAGCGTTTACGGCTGTTTGCTGACTTCATCGTGCGTCTCTTTCTCGGTCTGTTGGGCACCTCCTCCGGGCCCAGGTCTTTCCCCCACGGTCCCCTCGTGGCTGGTTACCCCCTTCTCTCTGCCGCAGCTGCTCTGTCCTCCCATGGGGGTGTCCTGCACTCGCTTCCTGCCACCTGCCCCCAGCCTAGTGGGTTGGGTTGGAATCTGTGGATTTACCTTCAGTTGTTACTATTTATGTTCAGTTTCGTGTGCCTTTCTTAGAAAACGAGAGAGAAGTGGAGGAGAAACAGGCTGTCTGCGTTGTGGTCCAGCTCCCTCGGGGCCCATGACTCCCACCACCGCCCCGGAGGCCGGTGCCCCAGGCCCCTCTCGTGGGCTCGCCTCTGGCTTCGCTGGAAAGGTGCGGCTCAGCGGGAGAGAAGCCCTGCACCCCCGCCTTCCCTCCGGGAGCCTGGCAGGGCTGGGGTGGGTGCCCACGGAGGGTGGGCCAAGGTGTGCTCGCGGCCAGCACGGGGATGCAGTCCCGTCTGAGTCACCATCTCACTGTTTCTTAACTTGGACCTTTGGGTTTTTTCTCTCTCCTTGGAATTCTCAAATGCCTCTAGGCTGGAGCTTTTGTTACTGACCTGATGAACCCTTTCACGTGGGAGACATTTCTCAGGGGAAGTTTTACTTTCTGTGTTCTTTCTGTTTGTCTGTTTTTCTTGGCATAACGTATGTAAAACGCATGACTGTACCAACCTGGAGGACGCCGGGTCAGCGTGGGTGACCTAAGGTCTGAGCACACAGCATGGGCCAGCGTGTTTCTTGGGCCCCAGAAGGCTCCCTCCTGTCGATCAGTTTCCCTGGTTTTTCTGCTCAGACAGTTGGCATCGCACAGCGTCCTTCGTGTGTGTCTCAGAGGTCTGTCTGCTCGCAGGGTTTCATCTGTGAATGTGCCGCGTCCTCTTCCTGCCGCGGACACTTGGCGGTCCTTGCGGCTGCCATGTATGTTCCGGTGGACTCGTCTCTCGGGACGGCGCTGCAGGTGGGGTCCTGGAGCATACGGAGTGTGTGTTGGTCTGCAGTGGACGTGTCGGCCCCTGCACTTACTGGTCTTCTTGGGGGGCGCACAGCACTCAGGGACCTTGCTCTGCTCTCCCTGGTGAGCAGTGAGATTGGCTGCTTTTGCTTGGTCCTCTCTGAGCTGCCTGTTGCATCTTTTGTACAAGTTTTTTTTTTTTTTTTTGACTGAGTTATCGTTTTCTTACTGATTTGTAAACTTCATTATAAATTTGGAATTCAAGTCTCCTGATGCATATACGTATTTTGAGTCTTTCTCCCAGTAGATGGCTTTTCACTTTCTTAATGTCTTCTGATGAACAGAAATTTCTTAATTTTAACAGAGTCCCAATACATCCATCTTTATAGTTAGGGGTTTTTGTGACCTAAGATCTTAATTCTTGGGACTTCCCTGATGGCCCAACGGCTAAGTCTCCAGGCTCCCAGTGCAGGGGACCTGGGTTCGATCCTTCGTCACAGAACTAAGATCCCACGTGCTGCTACTAAGATTGGATGCAGCCAAATAAAAAATGATAAAATTTTAAAAGACCTTAATTCTTGTCTATCCTAGGGTCTGAAGATACTCTTCTGTGTTTTCACTTAGGAGCTTTATTGTCGTATATTTTGCATTTAAGTTTGTGATCTGCCTCAAATCAATTTTTTATATGTGGTATGAAGCAGAGGTTGAGGTTTGCGTTTTTCCATTTTATTATTTCTTTGTTGGAGTGTAGTCGATTTAAGTGTTTTGCCAATCTCTGCTCTATAGCATGTGATTCAACATATTCTGTTCTGTAGGTTGCTTTTTTTTTTATGGTTTCCTTTGCTGTGCAAAAGCTTTTAACTTTGATTAGGTCCCATCTGTGTATTTTTATTTCTATTGCCTTGGGAGACTGACCTAAGAGAACATTGGTAAGATTGTGGTTTTTTGCAGGACGTGAGGATGTGTTCTGACGTCATTGATTGACATGTGAATGTCCAGCTTTCCCAGCACCACTTGCAGAAGAGACTGTCTTTTTCGCATTTTATATTCTTGCCTCCTTACTTGAAGACTAACTGCCCATGAGTGTGTGGGTTTATTTCTGGGCTCTCCGTTCTGTCCTGTTGATCTGTGCGTCCGTTTTTGCGGCAGCACCACCCCGTTTCGATTACTGTAGCTTCGTCATATTGTCTGAAGTCTGGTGAGAGAGTCACGCCTCCCGCACTGCCCCCCCGCCCCGCCTCGGGATTGGGTCTTTTATGATTCCTTATAAAATTTCGTATTATTTGTTCTAGTTCTGTGAAAAATGTCATGGGTATTTTCATAGAGATTGCATTGAATCTGCGGATTGCTTTAGATGTTGCCATTTTGACAATATTCTTCCAATCCAGAAGCATATCTTCCCATTTCTTTGAATCGTCTTTAATTTGCTTTATTAATGGTTTATAATTCCGAACATGTAAGTCTTTCACCTCCTTAGCCAGGTTTATTCACAGGTATATGTATTTGGTGCTATTTTAAAAGATATTGGTATTTTTTACATTCCCTTTCTGATATTTCATTGTTAGTGTAAAGAAATGCAACTGATATTTGAATGTTAATATTGTATCCTGCTACTTTACTAAATTCATTTAGATCTAGTAGCTTTTGTGTGGAGCCCTTAGGGTTTTCTGTTAGAATATTTGTATCATGTCATCTGCATATAGTGAGTTTTACCTTTTACCTTCCAATTTGAATACTTTTACTTCTTTTTCTTGTCTGATTGCTGTGGCTAAAACTTAAATACTATGATGATAGACGTGGTGGGAGTGGTCATCCTTGTCTTGTTCGAGATTTTAGTAGGAAGGCTCTTAGCTTTTCACCACTGAGTATTATATAGGCTGTGGGTTTTCATAAATGGCCTTTATTATGTTGGGATATGTTCCCGCTGTTCCCCCTTTGGTAACAATTTTTTATCGTGAATGAATATTGACTTTTGTCAAATGCTTTTTCTGCATCTACTGAGATAATCATGTGGTTTTGACTTTTCTTTTGTTAATGTGGTTTATTGCATCAATGGGTCTGCAGGCGTTGAGCCGTCCTCGTGAAGCTGGGATGGACCCTACTCGATTGTGCTGTGTGATCTCTTATCTGTGTGGTTGAATTTGGTTTGCTGATACTTTGTTGAGAATTTTTGCATCTGTGTTCACAGAGGCCAGCCTGTGGTTTTCTTGTTTGGTGTCAGGGTGACGCCGGCTGCACAGAACGTCCCTGGGAGTGTTCCCCACTCTTCAGTCTTTGGATGAGTTTGAGACAAGTCAGTATAGTGAGTTCTTTTTTGTATGTTTGGTAGAATTCACCTGTGCAGCCATCTGGTCCTGGACTCGTGTTTGTAGGGAGGGTTTGTTTGTTTGTTTTACAGATTTTGTTTCACTTCCCTTGATGGAGTCTGTTTCTTGATTCAGTTTTGGCGGGCTGTGTGTTTCTGGACAGGGGCTCCTCTCCTCGGCTGCCGGCTTTGCCGGTGTCCGCTTGCGTGTGGCGCGCTCCCGCTCCCTGGGCTTCTGCGGTGTCAGGTGAGGGTGCTCCTGTTTCATTCCTTATTTCATCTGTCCGGGTTCTCTTTTCCTCTTGGTGAGCCCAGCCAATGGTTTGCCAGTTTTGTTTACTCTTTGAAACCAAGAATCATCTCCTGGTTTTATTGATTTTGTTTTTTCTATTTTTTAAAAATGACTATTTATTTCCTTTCTTCTTCCTTCAGGTTTTATTGTTCTTTTTCTGTTTTAGGTAGTAAGATAGGTTGTTTACTCGGGATTTTTCTTGTTTTTTAATGAAGGCCTCCATCCCTATGAACTTGCCTCTTAGAGTTGCTTTCGCTGCATCCCATAGATTTTGTGTTCGATCCCTGGATCAGGAAGATCCCCTGGAGAACAAAATGGCAACCCACTCCGGTATTCTTACCCGGGAAATCCCATGGACATAGGAGCTCGGCAGGCTGCTGGCCGTGAGGTCACAGAGAGTCCGGCGCGACTCCTCAACGAGCAGATTTTGCGGTCTGTGTGTCTCACGGCATTTGCAGCCGTTCAGTCTCCGTGTAGTTGCGTTCTCTCGTTTCTTTTCTTGTGATTGAGTCCCAGTTTCATGCCATTGTACTCAGAGAAGATGCTGGAAACAGTCTCCACACCCTACGTTTGTAGAGGTTGGCTTTGTGCCCTAGTACGCGGTTAGTCCGGGAGAATGTTCTTTGCGTGCTTGAAAAGAATGTGTATTGTGGTGTTTTCTTTCGGATGCAACGTCAGGAACATACCAAGCCTCACTGTTGCGTGGTATCACTCGGGGTCTCTGTTGCTTCACTGCTTCTCTGGAGGGTCCGTCCACTGGTGTCAGTGGAGTGTTAAAGTCTACTACTATTGTGTTCCCCTCAGTTGCTCCTTTACATCTGTTCAGTTCAGTCAATCAGTCATGTCTGACTCTGCGACCCCATGGACTGCAGCATGCCAGGCCTCCCTGTCCATCACCAGCTCCGGGAGTTTACTCAAACTCATGTCCATTGAGTCGGTGATTCTGTCTAACCATCCCATCTTACCCTTTGCCGCCCCCTTCTCCTCCTGCCCTCAGTCTTTCCCAGCATTGGGGTCTTTTCCAGTGAGTCAGCTCTTTGCATCAAGTGCCCACAGTACTGGAGCTTCAGCTTCACCATCAGTCCTTCCAATGAATATTCAGGACTGCTTTCCTTTAGGATTGACTGGTTTAATTACTCTCTTTGCAGTCCAAGGGACTGTCAAGAATCTCCTCTAGAACCACAATTTGAAAGCGTCAATTCTTTGGTGCTTAGTCTTCTTTATGGCCCAACTCTTACTTCTGCACATGACTACTGGAAAAGCCACAGCTTTAACTATACAGATCTCTGTCAGCAAAGCGATATGGTACCTCTGCCTTTTAATACGTTGCCCACGTTTGTCATAGCTTTCCTTCCGAGGAGCAGGTGTCGTAATTCCATGGGTACAGTCACCGTCCACGGTGATTTTGGAGCCCAAGAAAATAAACCTGTCACCGTTCCACTTCCTCAGCTTCTGTTTGCCGTGAAGTGATGGGACTGGATGCCATGATCTTAGTTTTTCGAATACTGAGTTTTAAGCCAGCTTTTTCACTTTCTTCTTTCACTTTCATAAAGGGGCTCTTTAGTTCTGCTTCACTTTTTGCCATTTAGAGTGGTATCATCTGCATATCTGAGGTTGTTAATATTTCTCCTGGCAATCTTGATTCCAGTTTGTGAGTCATCCAGCCTGGCATTTCCCATGATGTGCTCTGCATATAAGATAAATAAGCAGGGTGACAATATGCAGCCTTGTCACACTCCTTTCTCACTTTTGAACTAGTCCCTTGTTCAGTGTCTGGCTCTAACTGTTGCTTCTTGACTTGCATACAGGCTTCTCAGGAGGCAGGTCAGGTGGTCTGGTGTTCCCATCTCGTGAAGAATTTTCCACAGTGTGTTGTGATCCACACAAAGGCTCTAGCATAGTCAGTGAAGCAGAAGCAGATGTTTTTCTGGAAGCCCCTTGCTTCTTCTGTGATCCAGCAGATGTTGGCGGTTTGACCTCTGGCTCCTCTGCCTTTTCTAAACCCGACTTGCGTGTCCGCGTGGCTCCAGCCTCCGGAACCTGCCAGGCAGCGCTGTCCCTGTCCTGCCGGTTCCGTCCGGTTGTATTTGGTATGATCTGAATCTATGGTATTAAGTCCATACTGTTGTCAATCTTCAAGTAAACCAGCCAGCTCTCTCAGCAAAGCAGGTGTACTCGGGAGCGGCAGAGGACACGCTGTGGCCGGCTGGCCGTGGGCGGGTCCTGCAGGCAGCAGAGAGGCGCCTCACCGGGCAGACAGGAGGAGGAGGTTGGGCGCTTTGGGGGCCTTTGAGGACAGCGAGGGTTGTGTGGCGGCTGCTTCCCCTTGGCCGGGCTCCCTTCCTCGTGCAGCCAGTGCCTTCTTGCCCGGGGTGTAAAGTGAGTGTGTGTGAGGCGTGTGCGGGAGAGCGCCCCTGCGGATCTCTGCCTCATCCCCCGCGGCTCCCCTGCTCATTTGCACGCTTGGTGGGACTGTTAGCTCTTTCTGTGGTGTCGTCTGTCCTAATCACAGGCCCTCTTCATCTGGGTGATCCTTCGTGCCTGGACGTCTGCCTGTCTGGCCAGCTGCGTGCCTCCCTCTGGGGCCTGCCCCCTGGAAGCCGCCCTTCTCTGGGGGCGGCCCTTCCTCCAGCTCCTAGCTCTCTTTTTAAATCTTCACCTGTGCCCACTCTGTGGTTTGGTTATTTCTGAGTTTTTACAAAATGTTCAGTGACCACATTTTTAACTTTTCAAGGACTGTCTTTGATCGCAGCCTGTCCCTACTCTCCTGTGTGCTGGCGTCTTTCCATTACTTTGAGATTATCATGGACCTGGGACGCTCTCCTCTCTGAGCAGTCTGCCTGTGGAGCCTGGTGCTTCTTCCTCTCTCTCCACATTGGCGTTTTCTACACAGGGTGGGTGACTCTCCGTTGCTGGCCCATGTTTATATGAATGTGGGTCTTAAACTGACCTGTTCACGCCTGTAGCCCACCCAGGGCGCCCATTGGCTTCTTGGTGCCCCTGGTTCTGATCACAGGCGTGGTTTGTCGTGTGTTGCCACGTGGGACGGGTGTGACGTGCTTGTGCACCCTGACTTGGGTGCTGCACAGGCCCGGCTGGCACTGCGAAGGTCCTCCGGGTGAGTGGAGGCTTCTGGGCCGAGCCCTGTAGCATCAGGGCTCCGCTTCTTAAGCCGCCAGGTCAGACCCTCCCGCCGCGTGCCCCCGGGGCGCTGGCCGGTCCTCGCGCTGTGTCCACGTTTGTGCTCTCTGCCGTCTCCATGCTTCTGGGAGGATGCTGCTTGGGTGCCGTCTTGAAGGGAGACGCAGGCCTTAGTTTCACAAAATGTCAAAAGTTTGAAGACATCGATGTGCTAGTGAGTTGACTTTTTGCATTCCTGTGTTATTCTTAGGAGAGTAAGCTGAGGTTGGTTAATTGGGAGTCTGTTTTGCGTGTTTGCATTTACTGATACCTTTGTGCTTTTAAAGGTTGCACACACGCCTGTGTCGTGTGATTTGTTCAGAATGCCGATTGTGCTTGCCCGATGTGCGTGAATTAAAAACTCACTTGGGGTGCTGGGAGTAACTTCTCATGGCTACAGGGCTTCTTTTTTGGGTGATGGAATGTACCAAAGCGGTAATGGTCGAACAACTTTTGTGAATGTACTAACCACTCCGTGGGACAACTTAAGTGGGTGAAGTTTACAGTATGTGAGCTATAGAGCAAGGAAGACGTGATAAGGTGACTTGCTGCTATAATTTCAAGCCCCCCACCCAACTTCTGGGGGACCCTGGCCCGTGGTATGTGGGGCTAAGCTGGGTCCCGGGCTCTGTGAGCACCCTCTGGAAAGGACCTTCCTCTCCGTGTTAGCGGAGCCCCCGTGAACACCGAGGAGCT
>NW_011476067.1:47000-48866 GCF_000754665.1 Bison bison bison | reverse complement strand
TGTGGAGCCCGTGGGGAAGGCTGGGTGGGCACGGGCGGCAGGGCCTGGGCGCTCAGGCACGGGAGGGGCCTTTGCGGTGGAGCGTGTGCACTCGGGGCCCATGGTCAGTGTTCAGCGCCAGGCGGCCGGCTTACCCGCAGCCCTTCCCAGACTCACTGAGCGAGGGGCCTTGGGAAGGGCTCTGCTCCCGGGCTGACCTGACCCACTCCACCCTGGAGGAGGGCGCCTCGGGGCACGTGGCGCTGCAGGGAACTCGCACTGCGCGCCCACACGTGTGATTTTACTGGAACCCCTGTGAAAACGGGACGTTTTGCAGAGCGTGAAAGGAAACGGGTAGACCTCGACTCTTCTGCCTTAGGTTGCCGAGGCAGTCACCGACGCTGACAGTGTTAACGAGCCGCCGGCTCGCCTGCTGGGATCCGCGGTAACGTGTCGTGTTGTGTCCTAGGGAGGCGTCAGATCCACCACCTGGGGAACCAGCTGCAGCTGAACCAGCACTGCCTGGACACCGCGTTCAACTTCTTCAAGATGGCCGTGAGCAAGCACCTGACCCGGGGCCGGAGGACGGCGCACGTGGTGGCCGCCTGCCTCTACCTGGTGTGCCGCCCAGAGGGCACCCCGCGTATCCTTCGCTGCCCGGCCTCCCGGCGCCTGCTGGGCCTCCCTCTGCTCGTGGGCTCCCCCGTGCTCAGTGCCTGTGTTTGCTGGGACGCCTCGGGAGGAACCGGCTGGAGGGTTAGGTGAGGCGCACAGGCTGAGGGGCGGGGCCGCTGGGTGCCTCGGCCCACCGCCCCGAGGGCCCTGCAGCGTCTCCCTGCACGGGCCGGCTCGTGGCTTCTTGGAGGGGACGCTGTGCGGCCTCCCTGTGCCTGGATGGCAGGCTCGTCGTGGGCGCGGGCCTGCCCGTCATGTCTCCGTGAGGACGTCCTCTGGGGCTGTGTGCCCGTGTGCTCCCATGTCTCGTGTCTCCTTTCCTGTCCCGCTGGGCCCCTCGCCTCTCCCGAGTGGATCGTACTGCTGGCCCCGTGTCCTCCCACGGCTTCTGAGAGCGGGTGCCGTGAGCATCTGACCGCTTGCGGTCTTTCTTCTGCGTGTTGGGGACAGCCTGGCAGGATTCCGGGGGGCACGTTGGCCTCCTCTCTGCTCACCTGCTGCCCCGCTGACCTGTCTTCTGGTCTCTTCTTGCCTGTTGTCCACTTACTTACCTTTTTCTCTGGGAGAGTTTATCTCCCAGCCGGGCCTCCGCCTCTGCTTTCCTGGTGGGAGCTGGGGCAGCGGTGTGTCCCGGGGCCCTTCCTGGGGTGCGGCTCCCCGAGTCGCCTGTAGGAGCTGTGGCCTCTGTGCCCCTCCTCGCAGAGGAGCCTTCCCTGCGGGTAGGTGGCCTGGCTGCGGCCCGGCCCTGAGCCGGGAATGCACGCGGGGCCCTGGACACTGCATGGGGGGGCGACCCTCAGGATCAGAGCCTCTCCTTAGAATGTCTTTGAATCTTGGGGGTTTATCACTTCAGCATCAAAGAACCCTTGTTGCATGAAAGGATGAAGCTCTGCGCCCAGAGGCCCACGAGGTGGCGCAGTGGAGCTCTGGCCGAGGTCACCAGCACAGTCGGCCCGACCCGCCTCCTGAGCGCGCCCCGCCCTCCGCCCCGGTGGGGGCGGAGCAGGCGCCACGGCTGGAGGAGCGGCAATCCCGGTCCCAGTCCCCGGGTTGTGGGGGTCGGGGAGCGCGAGCACCCCAGCCGCCCGCCTCCTGCCCAGTACCCTGGCCCAGGAGCGGAGCCTGGCGGCCCGCAGAGGATGGACCAGAGGCCCCTGCACCTGGGAGCGCTGCCGGGCGGAGGGGCCGCACTGAGCCCGGTGGGAGGGGCCG
>NW_011476067.1:43135-46900 GCF_000754665.1 Bison bison bison | reverse complement strand
CGTGCCGTGGGGGGCCCTGAACCCAAACCGTGCAGCCGGGCCAACCAGAGGCTGAGCGCTGAGCGCGGCTGCCAGGGCCGGGGATGCTGGCCGAGGCTGGGGAGGGGTGATGGTTTGCAGCTCTGTGAATAGACTGAGAGCCTTGCACACGTGCATTTTTGGCCCTACCCTTGGCCTTGAAGAGCTGTTAGCACGGTGGACTGCACTGTGTGGGGCAGCGCTTCAGCCCCTCTGCCGGCCCTTGGTCCCCTCGGGAGGGCCGTTTTGGGGGCCGCCAGAGGGCACAGGTGTGGCCGGCCCCCTGAGCTTCCCTGTGGCTGGCACTCCGGGCCCCATCCTCCGGCCGGTGTCCTGGCGCCCTGGACAGGCCTCGGCTCCCTGGCCCCTGCGGCCCCCCGCCCTGCAGCCGCCTGCTCTGCCCCGCCTGGCACGGCCGCCTTGTCTTGCAGGCGAATTCCAAGCCCCTAGAACGTATTCGAAGGCTTCCCTCTCCTCTCCTCGCCCCAGACTGCCCTCCACGCTCCCCTCACTCCCTCTCTCTGACCTGCTTTCTAGACCATCTGTCCTTGGGTGGGCATGTTTGGCAGAAACTTCAGGCTCTAAGGGGCTTCGCTGGTAGCTTAGCTGGTAAAGAATCCGCCTGCAATGCAGGAGACCCCAGTTTGATTCCTGAGTCAGGACGATCCCCTGGAGACGGGATAGGCTGCCCACTCCAGTGTTCTGGCCTGGAGAATGCCGTGTTACGGTGTCGTCCGTGGGGTCGCAAAGAGTCAGACGTGACTGGGCGACTTTCACTCGCTCTCCCGTCCAGGCTGTGAGCGGACACCACGTCCCCGGCCCAGGTGACCCAGCCACTGTCTCCCACAGCTGCGTGTCCGACGCTAGTGCGGCTTTTGTGACGCACGTCCACAGGAGGTGTGTAGTCCTTGGTGTTTACTGGGCTCCAGCTGAGCGGCCAGCAGGCCTGTGTGTGAGCAGGTGAGCCCAGTGCCCTCAGTCCCGAGGCTGCTGACCCTGTCCCCCCACCTTGGCCTTTAGACCTTCTCCCCCAGGCTTCCGACCCTGGGTCTTGCTCAGGGGGCTTCCAATCTGCAGACCTGGGGTGGGGTTCTTCCACGCTGAGCCTCTGCCCTCCCCAGGCTCCCTGGGATCCTCTGTCTCGGAGGACAGTCCCGTGAAGACCCGGTTCTCCCCAGCCCACCCTGCCTGCTTCCCTCTGCCGGCCCCCCACCCCTCAACCACTTGCCTCCCCAAGGACAACCAGAGAATTTAGAAGATTTTAAATAACTTGAGTTTTAGGGCAGCAGCAAAACTGAGAGGAGAGTGTGTAGACTTGCCAAGCCCCTGTCACACACGTGCACCGCCTCCCCGGTGTGGACGGCCCCCACCGAGTCGGTCGTTTGCCCCCAGTGCTGAGCCCATCGTGACACCTCACTGCCCCGCAGGCTGCGTGGTCTCCGCCGGCGCTCATGTCCTGTGGATTTGGCAGACACACAGTGGCTTGTGTGTCTCATCCTGGCGTCACACAGAGAGAGGGCAGTCAAGACAAGGCCACAGTGGCTGGCGAGCATTTGTCAGGAGGCGCTCGGCATGCGGAGCTGCAGGTTGAGCTGAGAGGAGGGCACAGCCCCGTGCTCGCCGCCCCAGGGCCTTGGCACTCAGACCTGCCGCTCAGCGTGTCCTGCCTGCCCACGTCCAATGATGCCGAGTGGGGCCGCTCCCTGGGGTCCAGCAGGCACGCCCTGGGCTGTGTCGGCTGGAAAAAAGCCTCCCATCCTGCTGCTTTCTGCCTCCTGGCAGCGTCTTTTTCAGTTCCCGAGCAGGGACTGACCCTGGGCCGTGGCAGTGACCGCGTGGAGTCCTGACCGCTGAGCTCGCAGGGAGCTCCCTGGGCTTCATCTTTTGTAAACAGACCTCTCGATTCCAATGACGTACCATCTGTCCATCCTCTCCTTGATGAATGGTTTGTGTTCCATTGAAGAGAGCTTTGTCCCAGTCCTGGAAGTACTCCCTTCTGGAAGCTCTTTGTTTTGCATTTCCTGCTGGAGTTGAGGACCTCTGGTCCCATGTTTGCTGTGAGGAGAGGGTCAGAGTTTGCTGCTTCCCCGGGCGTCCAGTCAGAGTGCCATCTGCTGTAGGCCGGCCCTCCCCGCATACAGTGCTGGCACCATTTCCAGCTCATGTGGGGTCTGTCGCTGACCTCTCGGACCCCAAGACTTTCCATGGCAGGTTTATGACCCGTCTCAGAACCTGCAGTATGAGACCTTGAAGCCCAGCTGCTGTCCTGCCTTGGAGGCATCTGGCTGTGCACGGTGGTTTCTCTGTACACGTTTTTGAATCAAATCGTACATTTCTGTGGGGAAAAAGGAAAAGAAAACAACTTCTGGGATTCCGATTGGGGTTTGTGAATCAACTTGGGTGGCGCTGACATTCACGGACGACAGCGACTCTTCCAGTGAACGCCCCTCGTCTCCTGCGGGCGTTCTCTGCTCTGTCATTCTTGAGGAGGAGGCCTTAACCTTTGTTCGTTAGAGTTATTTCTCGGTATTTGTGTGTTGAGGTAAGGTAAACACTATCTTTTGCTCCTGGTGTACAGAAGTATAGCGGTATGTTGAAAATACAGAATTCAGTGACGAATCTTGGCGTTGAACTTGGGGAGCGTGCTCAGCTGTGTCTGCCGCTGCCGCTGTCTCCGCCGGTCACTCAGCTGTCTGAGGCCCGCCTCGGTGCCCCGTGGTGTAAGGCGTGAGGGGGCATCCCCGCCTCCGGAGCCGTTTCCAGCGCTTTGCTGCAGACGCCTGCTCTGGGCTTCCTGTCGATGGCTTTATCAGATACCAGGCTGGGCGTCTCCTTTTTCCTGGTCACCAAGAGCTCTTATTGTGAAGGGCGCTGGCTCGTCTATGTATTCATTGGTGTGCGCATCACGTGCCGTAATCTTTCCCCTCAATCTGCACTGAGGTGAAGTACACTGATTTTTACTTTTCGGCCGTGCTTCGCAGCGTTCGGGATCTTAGCTCCCTCGCAGCTTTGCTCGGTTGTGCTTTGCAAGGCCTTTGTCCGGTTGTTACTTCCGAGACCAGAGCACCAGAGCCGGGTCACCCTTGAAGCCCCGTTTCCCTCCGTCTGCGGCCTTGTGGTGGCGGCCCCTCTGTCGCGTCTTGGTTTGTGATTTTGCCGTTTTTCTTCTTTGATCTATGTTGCTAGGGGCTTGCCAGTTTTCTTAGTCGTTTTCTTGGAAACGGCTTTGTTGAGATGCAGTCCACACGGTGAGTTGTGTGAGTCGGTGGTATTCGGTCACACTCACGCAGCGTGCAGCCGTCACCACATCAGTGCTAGACCGCCGCCGCGCCTCCGACAGCACTCGGGCCTCGGCAAGCAGCAGCCTGCTTCCTGTTGCTCTCCGTTTGACTGTCGACTTTCACGCAAGTGGGACCCTGTGAGCCGCCCTGGAGCTCTGCGTTTAGCTCGAGAGGCACTGCCAGCCTGCTTTCCAGTGCTGGACTGTGTTGCGCCCGAACCAGCCGTGCAGGACGGCTCAGTTCCTCTGCAGCCTCACCAGCGCGCTCTCAGTCTTCGCAAAAGAACCACACTTTGGCTTTGTTTATCTGTAGGGTACGTTTATTTTTTATTTCATTGATTTCTGCTTATTACTTCTTTCCTTCTAATTTCTTTAGATTTAATTTGCTGTTTTCCAGCTTCCTTAGGTTCTTAATTTTCATTTTTCTGCTTTTCCTACTGTAAGCATTTGAGACTATAAGCTTCTCT
>NW_011476067.1:37510-43035 GCF_000754665.1 Bison bison bison | reverse complement strand
TCTCTGGGCAGTTAGGTGGCATCGCACTATTCTGATGTGTTTTGTGGCCAGTGCACAGTGTTTTCTGATTCCCGTCTTCATTTCTTTAAGGAGACATTGAGTCGTATTTACGAGTGTGCCGCCTGCTTTGGAACCAGTTGCGGGTTCTGGAGCTCTCTGTGTCATCGCTGTCTCGTGTGGTTCCCGTGTGGCCAGACGGCAGGCACTGACGCGTCCCCTTTCCCCGGGCCTGGGACCTGACTTGCGGCTCAGCGTACCATCTGTTTTGGTGGCCGTGCCACGGGCACTTCAAAGGAACGGACGGGTGTCTGCAGCTGTCGGGCGGAGCGGTGTGTGAACGTCCGTGCGGTCAGGCTGGTTAGCTGCGCTCAGATCAGCCTCGTCCGTGCGGTCAGGCTGGTTAGCTGCGCTCAGATCAGCCTCGTCCGTGCGGTCAGGCTGGTTAGCTGCGCTCAGATCAGCCTCGTCCGTGCGGTCAGGCTGGTTAGCTGCGCTCAGATCAGCCTCGTCCGTGCGGTCAGGCTGGTTAGCTGCGCTCAGATCAGCCTCGTCCGTGCGGTCAGGCTGGTTAGCTGCGCTCAGATCAGCCTCGTCCGTGCGGTCAGGCTGGTTAGCTGCGCTCAGATCAGCCTCGTCCGTGCGGTCAGGCTGGTTAGCTGCGCTCAGATCAGCCTCGTCCGTGCGGTCAGGCTGGTTAGCTGCGCTCAGATCAGCCTCGTCCGTGCGGTCAGGCTGGTTAGCTGCGCTCAGATCAGCCTCGTCCGTGCGGTCAGGCTGGTTAGTTGCGCTCAGATCAGCCTCGCTGGTGCTTCTGTCCCCTCGTTCTGAAGGAAGAGTTTGAAACTCCTGCTGCCGATGAGGACTGACACGCTTTTCCTTTTATCTCGTTGGGTCCGCGTGGTATTCTGATGCTGGGTTTTAGAGGGTACAGATTCAGGGTCCTGTGTCTTCCTGGTGGGAGTGACGCCGGCTGCTGTGAAGCGTGGGTCCCTGTCTCCACGCTTCCCCTTAGGCGCTCCTGTGTCGGCGTTGGTGCAGCAAGACCCCTTTCCTGTGCTGCGGACGCACACAGTCTGTCTTTTTCCATATTTTAACATTCGGTCCTCGCTGTGTCTAAGGCCTGTCGGTTACAAGCAGCATGTGACTGCCTGTACTGAAGTGGACTCAGGCCCCCTGCCTGCGCGCGGTACAGCCCCCCACAGCCAGGGGAAGGAAGGGCAGCGGGCGGGCTTCGCGGCCTCCTGTCGGTGGTGATGGGTATCGTCCCGTATCACTGAGCTTCTGTCTTTGTTTCAGTTTGACTCTGATGTACTTAGATGTGGTTTCTTTGGTACTTGACTAGCTCCTGGAATTTGACTTTTGTCTGTTTGGGGAGGATCTTGGGAGGTATCTTTTTAAGCACGGTTTCTCCCCCTTCTTACCCTGTTCCCTTTCAGGACTCCGGGGGTTGTGGTTCAGTCGCTCTTTGTGACCCCATGGAGTATGGCAGGCCAGGCTTCCCTGTCCTTCCCTGTCTCCCAGAGTTTGCTCAAACTCATGTCCATTGAGTCGGTGATGCCATCCAACCATCTCATCCTCTGTTGCCCCCTTCTCCTCCTGCCCTCAATCTTTCCCAGCATCAGGGTCTTTTCCAGTGAGTCGTCTCTTCGCATCAGGTGGCAAACGCATTGGAGCTTCAGTATCAATATCAGTCCTTCCAATGAACATTCAGGACTGATTTCCTCTAGGACTGACTGGTGTGAACTCTTTGCAGTCCAAGAGACTCTCAAGAATCTTCTCCAGCCCCACAGTTTGAAAGCAGCAATTCTTCGCTCAGCTTTCTGTGTAGTCCAACTCTCACATCCATACATGACTACTGGAAAAACTGTAGCTTTGACTGTACAGACCTTGTTGGCAAACCAACGTCTCTGCTTTTTAGTATGCTGTCTAGGTTTTGTCGTAGCTTCTCTTCCAAGGAGCAAGGACTCCAGTTCCATGCACGTTAGACCCTCTCCTCGCGCCTCGGGCTGCGCTTTGTTTTCCGTGCTTTCTCTCTCTTTCCTCTCCCTGAATGTTGTCCCGCGCGTACCTTGAGTTCGTCCATCCTTTCTTTCGCTGTGTGTCACTGGATGTTAGACCAGTCTATTAACTTCCTAACTTCAGGGATTGTTTCTCATTAGATTCTTTTATTAGATTCCAGTTCTTTGGTAAGATCTTCCATCTCTGGAGTTACATGAAAGTCTTTAATAGTGACTCCAACAGTGGAATCACTGAGGGATCTGCTTCTGTTGTCTGAGTTTTCTTTTGGTTTTGGAGCTCTGCTTCTGTCTGTTATCACACTTATGTGTGCGTTAGTTGCTGAGTACTGTCTGACTGTTTGTGACCCCATGGACTGTAGCCCACCAGGCTCCTCTGTCCATGGAATCCTCCAGGCAAGAATACTGGAGTGGGTAGCCATTCCCTTCTCCTGGGGATCTTCCCAACTCAGGGATCAAACGCAGGTCTCCTGCATTGCAGGTGGATTCTGTACTGTCTGAGTCACCAGGGAAAAAGTTTTTATAGAGTTGCTGGATATAGTATTTGAAAACTTGTGGCAGCTATGGGTATTTCTCGCCCAGAAGGGCTGTCGTTTGCTCTGGCAGGCAGAGAGCCAGGGCCGCCTGTCTGGGCCTCACTGTGTGTCTCTGGGTGCTTGGTGCAGGACCTGGGCAGGACCCGCTGGAGCCATCACGGGGGTCTCTGCCCGCTTTTGCCCCTGGGAGCTGACTGCTGCTGGCCGTGGCATGGAGCCTGTGCACCCTCGTGCCCATGCGGAGCAGGAGCTGACCAGGCTTGGGGGAGCTGTGTGCGTGGCGTTGGGCCCACTGCTTAACAGTTGGGCCCCTCAAGGCTGGCTGCCTTGGAATTCCTGGTGAGATTGTGTGAGCTCCAGGATGTGGCCTGGGCCTTGGCCTCCTGCCCTCGGGGCGACCGGAGCCGGAGCCGCCAGCAGGCCCTGGCCTTTCCAGGTTTCTAGGCTCGTGCCCTTGGGTGCCCTTGGGTGCGGCTCCTGGTTGCTTCCCTGTGCTTTCCAAGAGCTGCTTGCGCTTTATCTGGCTTTTAAGCCTGCTCTTCACAGCACGGCCACTCTCCTGTTTCATTGTGGCTGGAAGTGAAGTTGCCAAAGCAGACTGCTGCTTCCCACTCTCCCACTGCCAGCTGGTGTCTGGGCGCCGTTGGCCCTTGCTGCACTCTCCCGAATGACTTCTGGACTTCCTGTAGGGCCGGGCGTCACCGCCAGGTAGAACTGGTACGGCAGGATGCCAGGGTGCGGTGTCCGGCGGCCTCTGTCCTTGGCAGGGCGTGGCTGTGAGCTGCTGTTGTCAACAGAGCTGAGCGCTGGCTTGTGAGTGACTGCCCGCCGGTGCCAGCCGCCTGAGGTTGGGCTCACCGAGCAGGGAGCCCCGTGGTGGCAGAGGCGGGCAGAGGGGGCCGGGTGGGCACCGGACAGTCACCCTTTGATGGCGTTGCTGCTCAAGGGCCGCAAATGCCGTTTCGTTTTAACTTGATTAAAGGTTGAATCCCAATTTCCTTTTTAAAATACACACATTCCCCCCCCCCATCATTTTATTATGAAAACTCTCAAACACACGGGAAGTTGAGACGGTTGATGATACAGTGGGAAGCCCCGACCCCACCTCGCACACACGCCGCGCGCACACCCCGCCTGCACTCCCTGCTCCCGCCCGCTGGTCTCGGCCTATCTTCTTGGCATTTTTCAAAGTAAGGTGCAGACATCCGCCTGCTGTCCCCAAGCCCTTCAGCAGGCGGGTTATTACCTGACTAGATCCCAGTGTTTGTTTATGGTTCTTCTTTCCTTTTAAGGCAAAACTGGCATGAAATGAAATGCACAAGCCTTGGTCGTGCCCTCGGATGCGTTCTGATGAGCACTCGGGTCTGTGTGACCAGCTGCTCCTCCAGGGAGCAGGGCGGTGCCGGCAGCCCACCCCGAGGCACCCACGCTCCTGGGAGCCCCATGGGTTCGTTTGGCTTGTTCTGGAATGCCCTGCCCGGGAAGCACGTGTGCGCCCATCTCTGGAGTGTGTGACAGGTGGTCCCCGCTGCTCCCGTCTTTGCTCTTGTGCTTAAAGTCCTGTGACTTCACCCTTCTTGGGGCATGTGCGTGGTCGGGCGTGGGCTCCACTGCTCGTTGTCCTGAGAGCCGGAAGGCCCTCCCACAGAGCCGCTGTCCCTGCCGTCGGTGTGGGGGCCACTTTGAGCTCCTGTGGGGGCTCTTTGCTTCTCTTCGTGACATACCTGTTCAAAACTTTTTTTGCCCATTTTTGGGGCATTCACTTTATCTGTATCATTTCAAAAACAGACTTCATTTTAAGAGCAGCGTTGGGTCTATGAAGTTGTGCTGAGCGCCACGTTCCCCACCCCACACAGAGCTTCCCTGTTACCCGCTCGCACAGAGAGCTCTGTGTTTGGCGGACACACGTTGGTCGTTTCTGTTGGCCGATGTCCACAGCCGCCCTGAGGGCTCACTCTTGGTGGCCACACTCCTGGGCGTGACCAGTGAGAGAGGCCGTGTGTCCCCCATGGTGGAGGCATGTAGCCGCTCCCCTCCCCTGAGGACCCCGCTCCCCACCCGCCCACCGCCCAGCCCTTGGCGGCCGCGGGCGTCTGCTGTCCTTCCTTCGCTGGGATGTTGTTGGGGCCTGACAGCGCCTGGTCTCTTGGCTGAGTCCGCTTCTTCTGTGGCCGCTGACTCCTGCCCGTGTGTTTACTGTGGCCTCCCTTTCGTTCCTTGTGATTTCACTTGTTTTGTGTTCAAAGTCCTCACCAGTGTTGGTCTGCACTGCAGTCTTACTTGTCTCGCTGCGCTCCCCGATGAAGGGCCTGTCTTCAGAGACTGAGGAACAAGGTGCCTTTTATTCAAGGACCTTGGCGGTCATGCTCAGAGCTTGCTGCCTGTTGGAATGAGGCTGTGGCTTCGGGGCTTCCGTCCCTCTTTCCCTCTGGACGCCCGCTCCGGGCTCTGGTTCAGCGTCACCAGATCCTTTCTCAGTTACTTCTCAAAGCCTCAGCATGAACAACACTAAATTCACTTCATTCGACGAGTTGCTTTTCTCAGGGGCTCATGTCTTGTATATAGTTCTGTGTGTGTGGCTGGCTAGGTTTTGACTCACTTAGGGCATATTCTGATTACTCCTTGCTCATGTACTAACAGTGAGGACTGGGCCTATGCCAGAGTCCCCACAGCTGTCCCCTGGGGACCAGGACCGTGGCAGTGCCTGCCGGCCACCCGGGGGTCCCGAGTGTGTGTGTGTCTGCCCCCCTGCCTGGTGCCCAGCAGGCGCTCGGTGGGTGCTCGCGGGGCACAGTCGCGAGTGTGGCCGTGCTCATGGGGCAGGCAGGGCAGGGCCCGTGCAGATGCGGAGGCTGGCCCGCACAGGCGGTTGTGCTCCGGGGGCCATGTTGTACCCCTCGCCTGCCCCAGCCCCGCCCCCGTCCTGGTGGAGACTCACTGCTGCCCGCAGCGTGGCTGCCCACTCTGGATCGCC
>NW_011476067.1:35542-37410 GCF_000754665.1 Bison bison bison | reverse complement strand
CCCGTGTGGAGCCTGGATCTACAGCCAGGGTCTGCCTCCCGGGGACCGTGCGGCGGCCGGCGCCCGTGGGCCTGCTGGTTTCTCCTTGACTCCCACGCAGACATGCTCCTCGACCTCAGCGACCTGCTCCAGGTAGATGAACCCCCCGCCCCAGCCCTGCTCAGGCCCCGCCCGCCCCGGCTGGGAGGGTCCACAGGCGAAGGACGCGGAGGGCCTGGGTCTCAGTTTGGAAACTGGCAAACGGAATGGGTAGGGGGTGGTGGCGTCCCAGGGGCTGGTTGTAGAACCACAGGAGAGGCCCAGGTGACCTCTGTCCAAGGCGAGGGACGTTCTTCAAAGAACAAAATGGACTCATACGTGTACATTTAAACAGTGTAACAGCTTATGTTAATACTTGCAGTCTATTTAGAGAAACTTGCTTTCTGGGTTCCTCATTTCCAAATGACTGATGGTAACAGCAAGACCACCACCGGGGATCCCCGTGTGGATGGGATGCTCATGGGGAGGGGCCACCTCCAGGTTGGGGCCACTGTGGTCTGCACGTGCCCTGGTTATGGCGCTGGGTGAGCTTGGGCTCGGTGGGTCTCGCCACTGAGGACTTGGAAAGAAACTAATTTTTCCTTACTATGTCAGGGAAAGCAGATATGACCGGTGTGAGGATGCACGCAAAGTGCCCAGGGATCCCCCCGCTCCCAAAGGAAGCTGGCCCAGGGCTGGGCCTTCAGCAGTCCCAGGGCAGGCAGGCAGACCTGCACTGACCTCAGAGACTACCTGTATAAACGGCATTTCTCAGCAGCCCTGCTGAAACGTTCTGGGGTCACCCTGGAAAGAATCCCTGGAACCATGAAAATCCAGTTCTCCACGTACTGTGGTCAGGGCAAGTCCACGTGGCCAGGTTTCCTTCCTGGCGATGCCTCAGGACAGCACTCCGGAAGCACTTGGGCGCCACTTGGAAGGTAGAGGGAGGTATCCCAGTGCTTCCTGCTTCACACCTTGGGGAGCGGGACAGTCAGAGCTGGGGTGGGAGGTGACGGAGCAGAGCTCCCCTCCCCTGGGCTGGGTCAGGGCCAGCGGGACCCCGTGCGTGCAGGCTGCACCCACACAGTTCGCACACCTCAGGGGGAGGGTGGGCCTCGGGCCCTTTGTCCTGAGCGGAACCCAGCCTGAGCACCAGGAAGGTAGGAGGGACCTGGCAGCCGTGAGCCCGGCCCTTCCAGGGTGTGAGGCCGGGACAGGCTCAGCATGCTCGGGACGTGTCTGCACTTAACTGTGGGCGTCGTGCGCACATGTCGAGGGAGGTCCTGCCCAGAGGGCTCCCACTGCCCAGGGCTGACCGCTCAGTGGATGTGCGGGAAGGCTCAGGACTCGGTCATCCACACTCTCATACATGCCCAGGCGAGCACCTCCCTGGCTGAGCTCACAGCTGACGGCCGCTGGCAGGAGCCGGGGGCAACTGCTGTGCCCTGAGGATCCTGAGAGGAGGTCCCTTTGTCCCTCCCCACCCCCTCATAGTGAGACGGACCTGGGGCCACCCACAGCCAGCTGCAGACTCAGAAGTTACACTCAAAGTGTCAGTGTCTTGACTTCTAAAGAATACTGATGGCAGTGAGCATCTCTGACAATAACCACACGTTTTACACGCATGTCCTTTTAAAAACTTGATCTTCCACTTGAAGGGTGCACTGTTCAGGGCACCCTTTCCTACAGCACTCAGGCTTCATCTGCCTGGGTCGTGGGACCGAGTGCAGGGCTGTGACGGGCGGGCAGTGTCAGGGACGTGCTGCAGGGAGCGTGGGGACGGACACTGGCTGGTCAGCCCCGTCCCAGCCCGAGGGGAGGCGGCGGTCAGCAAGGCAGGGACCCGGCAG
>NW_011476067.1:31647-35246 GCF_000754665.1 Bison bison bison | reverse complement strand
CTGTGCCTGGCATCCTCCTGGGGGCTGGCCAAGGGGCCCACAGGCTAGACTTGATCGGGGGAGGGGGCCCTCTAGGGAGTCAGAGCGGAGGGTCGGAGCCAGCGCTCCGCGAGGCCCAGGTCCTGTAGGGGACTGGGGTGGACAGGTGGGAGACGGGGGGCTCTGTCCCCTCAAGCTGGGATGGTGAGACACCCGGCATGGGCCTGGGCAGGGCTTGGCCCTCGAGGGGTGAGCAGGCAGGGCACTCAGGTCTGCAGACCCACCGCCACGCCCTGTGGGGACGCGACAAGGATGCCCTGGGGAGTGGGTGGAGGGGTGGCCTGGGCCCCACTGTCCCGGCGCCTTGGGCTCTGGAGAATTCTGCTGAGTCAGCTGTCATGCAGGCAGCTTTCCTTCTCAGCAAAGTCAGCTGCCACTGAGACCGTGAGTCTTAAAGAACCACCTGGACGAGGGGTGGGGGCGCCCCAGGCTGCCGTGGGGCCAGCAGGGCCGCTCTCTGCTGATGGAGGCGCACGCGCGCTCCCGCTGCCGAGGGCTGTCCTGAGCCGCATTTCTTTATGACAGGTGAACGTTTACGTGCTGGGCAAGACATTCCTCCTCCTGGCGAGAGAGCTCTGCATCAACGCGCCCGCCATAGGTACCGTGGGGCCCGTGGGGCGGGAGGGCGGTACTCGGGATGAGGACCCGCAGGGGGGCCACTGGCGCCTGGAACCCGCCTCCCATGAAAGCAGAATGCCGCGGTCAGTCCCCGGCAGGTGCGAGTGGGACCCCTGTAACAAGGGCCTCGTGGACGGCAAGGCCCCCGCGGACCGAGCCAGCCTTTCCGTCAGGGTGGGCCTATACGGGAGCTTCACCACGGGGACCGCTTTTACCGTTGGCTGGAGGGACTGCTCCGTTGCCCACGGGTGTCTAGAAGCACATTTTCTTGTACTAAGGATGTAGCATGCAGAGCCCTGGGGGGTGGCAGACGCTGTAGTTCTGCCTCCTACCCCTCCCACCCCCCAACCCCACCCCGCCACCCGCCCCAGGACTGTCCCCCTGGGGCCGGGGCGGAGATCCACTAGGTCGGGCATCCTCCTCTGACGGGGCTGTATGCTTGTGCTGAGGCACACGGCGCATCCCTCTGGGATCAAGCTGAGGTTTTCCAAGGACAAAGTAACTGGCCCGGAGTTTGTGGCACAGGAGCACAGAGGCAAGAGGCCCGAGGGGCCTGCCTGAGCCCACAGGCTGCCCGTGACCCTGAGGTGGCAGGTCTGCTCTTGGGGGCTGGAGCCCCGAGCCCTGCAGAGAACCAACCCCACTTCCGCCCCCACATCAGAGCCAGACGGGATGACTTTGAGCGGCGAGTGACAGTTTGGAAGGCAGACACGACCTGATGCCTTTCTCCAGGGTAGTCTGGCTGCAGTCCAGAAAGCAAACCCTCCTGGGTGGAGGCCCAGCTGCCAGCAGAGGGCACACCCCGGGCAGGTGGGTCCGTGGGACTGCTTGCTGACCCGTTTGTGCCGTCAGGCCCGTGAGACCTGCAGTCATTCACGTGTGTGTGGTTCTTGTTTTGTTAAAACTTTATTATGAAAATCCACTTAAATAGGTGAACTACTGGAAGTGACTTTTCCCGTTTTGGATTTGAAGATAAGGTCTTAAGCTCAGAACCACTTAGAATAGAATCCAAGAGGACAAGAGAGAAGGCAGAGCCCTCACAGCAGGTGGGAGGCGACACTGAGGGGAACCTGGGGCCTGCCTTGCACCCCCAAACCCGCCCTCCACCTGAGATGCACACCCCACTGTACAGGAGGTGCCTGTGAGGCCGGCCCAACAGCCACGGCTCAGGGACCAAGGCTCTGGCTGGGGAGGGGGGCGTCCGCGTCACACCCCAGGCTCTGGCTAACCACACACAGGAGACAGGCCGCAAGGGCGGCCCGGCCAGAGCAGAGTGCCCCCTGCCTCCCTGCACTCTCGGTCCCTTGCTGGCTGCAGAGACAGGGCTCACCCCTCACAGCGTGGCTGGCCCCCGGGCGCCTCAGGCGTAGAAGATGAGCTCGGGGATCTGCCCGCCCTGGACCCCGGTCCCATTGGTGCTGTCGGAGGAGCACTGGAACTGGAAGGTCACCTTGCCGCACTGTACCTCCGTCATGCCCTCCTGCCCAAAGTAGCTGAGCTCACTGCCATCCAGGACAGCGCTGGCTGTGTAGAACGTGTCCTGCTCCACCTGCACGGGGTGTTCAAACCAGACCGAGAAGGTGTTGCTAGAGCCGTCAGAGACAAACTTGGTCAGGTTCTGCGCTAGGACCACCCCCAGCCGCTTGAGTTCGATCTTCACGCTGTACTCGGCTTTCCCAGAGCTAGAGCCGTATAAGCCCAGCCCGGCGACAAAGACTCTCCTGTCCACGGCAAACTGGATGCTGTCGCAGCGCCCGCGGTAGCGCCACTGGTTGCTGCGGTAGGCAGAGGACTGGAAGCGGTGGCACCTCTGGGGCGCGAGGCCCTTCCTCTTGGTCAGGGGGAACTCGAGGAGGGGCTTGTTGGCCGCTGTGTACCACAGGAAGATGTTGTGGGTCTCTTCCAGTGTCAGGATGTCTGACTGGGCGGCGCCATTAGCAAACTCCTCCAGGGTCATGGTCGGAATCCGGACCAGGTAGAGGGCGGGCCCCAGCACGTGCCTCTTGTTGCGAGGGGTGGCGGGCAGGCCCTGCCTCTTGCACTCGGCCTCCGCCCAGCTCAGGACCGCTTCGAAAACCACGGCCTCCTTGGTGTTGAGGGCCTCCCGTGTGACGATGATCTCCAGCGTCTGCCAGTCAATCTCACAGAAGCCTTCGGACCTCAGGGCCATCTCAGCCTGCGCGTCGATGACCTCCCAGCAGCGCTGGGTCAGCTCGGGCTCCTCAAACAGTCGGCTCTGCGATAGCAGGACACAGGCATTTTTGGCTTCCAGACTCGTCTCCAGAAAGTTGACACAGGCTTTTGCTAAGGCGGGGACAATGTACTTCTTGGCAGCGTAAAGGGTAGCCAGCACCGTGTCAGCTTCCAGGTCAATCTCGTCACTGTACATGTACCTAGGCAGGATGGGGGCAGAGTCATGGGCAGCACCGGGCACTCTGGGCACCGAGGGCCCAGCAGAGGAGCCCATCTGTCCTTGTGGACTTTCAGGAAGCTCCAGGCAGCTGGCTGGAAGAACCAGACAGCAAGGAACCGCCCCATCCTCCCACCCTCATGCGGTAGACTTACTTCAACAAGATGAGAAAAGCTGCAGGTTCCACGTCGGGGATGTGGATTTCTGACTTGACTTCTGCCAGGTCGCCGTAAAACATGGCATAGAAGACAGAGCTACCCACGGCCAAGACATACTGTGGACGAGAGAGGCAGAGCGCGGCCCTGAGCCCTGGGCCCTCCCTGCCCCCAGCGGCTGCCACACCCAGAAGACGACCGTCCATCCTCCGCAGGCGGCCGGTCGCCTTTGGGAGCGCACAGGGCCGAACCTCTACCAACCTTGTGGGCAGGCACCCTCCGGGCCGCGCCCGGGGGCCCCACGACGAAGTGCACGTCGGCCATGAGCTCGTTGTTGAACATCAGCGCGTTCCTGCAAAGGGCAGAGGCACAGGACA
>NW_011476067.1:19726-30811 GCF_000754665.1 Bison bison bison | reverse complement strand
CAAGCCCCGGGAGTGGGGGCCGTGCCCCTATCAGGCCCGCCGCGCGCACAGCCTCGGCGCCTGTGCCGTCCGCTGGACCGCTGGGCGGTCCTGGGCAGGGGCAGGTGCGGGAGGGTCGAGAGGGGCCCCGCGACGACCCCACGGGCCGCCGTCCTGACCGTGCAGTGAGGCGCTGCCTCGCGGGGGGCCTCCAGCCCCTGGTGGTCGGTGATGTGGTGCAGCCCGTCAGCTGCGCTGGGTTCTCTCTGGGCCTCTGCAGAAAAGTCTCTCCGGCTGCTTGGTCCGTTTCTGAATCGGGTGGTTTTGTCATTCCTTAGACTTGCCCGTTCTCTGCCTGTTCTGGAGATATGCGGGCTTGTTGTTGCTCTTTACTTGCTCAGTCGTGTCCTACTCTTTGCGACCCCACGGACTGCAGCGCCCCAGGCTCTTCTGTCATGGGATTCTCCAGGAAAGAGCCCTGGAGCGGGTTGACATACCCTCCTCAAGGGGATCTTCCCGACCCAGGGATCGAACCCACGTCTCCTGCATTGCAGACGGACTCTTTGACCTCAGAGCCACAAGAGAAGTCCGTGATTTGCAAATACGTTCTCTCGTTTTGTACGTTGCATTTTTCACTCTTTTAACGGTTTCCGTTGCTTCACGGAGGGTCTTAGGTTTGTCCCAGTCCTGTTTCTGTCTGTTTTCTCTTTTGCTGTCATGGTCAGGAAGTCGTCTGCATTCCAACATCATGCTCGTCCTCTCTTTTCTTCCAGGAGACTGACGGTTTCATGTCCTACGGTTAGATCTTTAATCCGTTTGGAGCTGATACTTGTATGTGATGTGTGAGGTGGAGGTCCACCTTTTTTCTGTTGTTTATGGGTATCTGATTTTCCCAGCACCATTCGTTGAAGACATGACCCTGCCCCCATTGTGCAGTCTTGACATCCTCATCAGAGGCTCTGTGGCACTGCTCCTGTGTATCTGTCTTTGTACCAGCACCATACTGTTTTCCGTTTTATCTTCTGAAATTCTTTCCTGGTGAAGGTAACATTTGTTTTTTCATTACCTTATTACTGCTTTTTACCTATATTTTTTATTTAGAAGAAGTATTTCCATTTCCCATTTTCAGTCCTCTTTGCAGCATTTATATGGTCTGTTGTCGTTGCTGTTTTTCCACACCAGTTGGCAGAAGGGAGCTTAGTTTCCCAACCAGGGATTGAACCCTGCATCCCCCTGAGTTGGAAGTACGTAGTCTTAACAACTGGACCACCAAGGAAGTCTCTGGGGGGTTTAAAATTAACTTTCTTTTAAATTTAATACTGTTAAGGAACAAAGTATCATTAATTTACAGTATTGTGTGACTCGGGTATACAGCTGCATGAGTCAGTTTTATATACGTATATACCCACTCCAGTACTCTTGTCTGGCAAATCCCACGGACGGAGGAGTCTGTTAGGCTGCAGTACATGGGGTCGCTAGGAGTCGGACACGACTGAGCGACTTCACTTTCACGCATTGGAGAAGGAAATGGCAACCCACTCCAGTGTTCTTGCCTGGAGAATCCCAGGGATGGCAGAGCCTAGTGGGCTGCCATCTATGGGGTCACACAGAGTCGGACACAACTGAAGCGACTTAGCAGCAGCAGCAGCAGGGAGTTTCTTTACTACACGGTCAGTTTTTAAAACTTTTCTGCAGACTTTGGGAAAGGATGAGCGCTCTTTATCGGCGTTGACTTTAGGAGTCAGCTGTTGCGCTGAACCCGTGGTGGCTCCGGTTTCCCGTTTGGTGTTTCCCCCACTAGCCATGCTGTCGAATTGAGAGACTTGTGTTAAAAATCCTACATCACTGTGGTTATGTTAAAGTCTTACATCAAGTGTGGAAATGTCTGTTTCTAGCAGTTTTTGCTTTATTTAGTACTTTCTGAGTCCGTGTGTCTTACAGGTGTGTGACTGTCCTGTGTCCTTTAAGATGTTGGGTCCTTTCCCTCATAACACCCTCGCCCTGGCCCGCGCACCTCCCTTGCCTTGGGTCCTGTGTTGCTGTGCCCTTCACAGCTGCCCTTCTCCTCCTGGTGACCCTGCTTCAGGGGCCCAGAATGGCCTTTTGATCTTGACCTTTTGCATTACTTGTAGCTGCCTCTTATGAACACTGCATCCTGGATTTAGCGTTTTTGTCCAAGCCCACTAGGGAATTTCTGGAGTAGGAAATGGCAACCCACTCCAGTATTATTGCTTGGAAAATCCCATGGACAGAGGAGCCTGGTGGACTACAGTCCATTGGGCCACAGAAAGCCGGACACGAACGAGCGTCTGAGCACTAGGGAATTTAGCTTCTGTCATGTGATCTATACTTGAGGCTTCTCATTTTCTCCCAGCTTTTCTTCTTTTCCCTACATTAAATGCCCCAGCCACTTCACACCTACCCCAGGCTGCTGGCATATTTGTCTTGAATTTTCCCAGTACTTTTAGGCTTACGGTTTTCTATTTTAGGAATAATCAGTGTCAAAGTTGTACTCAAATCAAGATAAGATCTTTTAATATGCATGTAATTTAATCCTCAGTTCTGATATGTTTTGTTTTATTAAAAAATATTTACAAATGTTAGTAGTTATACTTCTAAGATATATGTTTTTTTCCCATAATCAAATCACCCCCAAAACTCCAAACCAACATACCCACAGTGGAAGTGGGTGAAGCTCCAGACTGCCTAGACCCCGTGACTCTGCCATGCTGCTTGCACAGTGTCTTTTGAAGGGGTTAAGTGGTCGTAGCTGCCTGCTGTCAGCCTAAACCAGCCAGCTCTCTCATCAGCAAAGGAAGTGTACTTGGGAGTGGCAGAGGACAAGCTGTGGCCAGCTGGCCGTGGGTGGGTCCTACAGGCAGTGGAGGGGAACCTCACTGGGCAGACAGGAGGAGGAGGTTGGGCGCTTTGAGGGTCTGTTGAGGACGGCGAGGGCCGGGGGGCGGCTGCTTCCCCTTGGCCGGGCTCCCTTCCTCGTCGCAGGGACAGCGCCTCCCTGCCCCGGGTGTACAGCAAGCATGGGGGAGGCATGTGCGGAAGAGCGCCCCTGCGGGGCTCCGCCTTGTCCCCTGCGGCTCCCCTGCTTGTTTGCTCGCTCTGCTGCGCTGCTGGCTGCACTGTTGGCTGTCGGGATCGGCTGGAGGTGCCGCCCCTGCCAGTCTTGCCGTCAGAGCAGAGAGGGCCTGCCTGGATCCCGTGGGCCTTACGGGACCCGGGCTGCTTCCAGGCGGCCAGTCTGCGTCCTCAGAAGCCTTCCCCGGTCCTTTCCGCGAGCCACGGCTGACAGGGTGGAAGAGCTGCCTGTAGGATCTCGGGGCCACCCGGGGCCAGAGCCGCCCCCAGGGCCCTCACAGACGCAGCCGAGCCCAGGAGGACGGTGCTGGGTACTGGTCAGGGCCGGGGTCTCTGCCGCCGCTGCTTGCGCTGCTGTCGGACACGTGAGGGGAGCCGATCAGCCCCTTCTCTGCTGGGCCTCCCTCCTGGAGCCTGCTCCTCAGGCCTCCACCATGCCCCGAGAAGCACAGCCTTGCTTGATGATTGTGTCCAAAGGAGGTCTCAGCCCAGGACTCGGTCACAGAACCCCGGATGGTTTCCTCATTATCTGTGGCAGGCCTGACAGCTAGCCAGGTTTGTTGCTCAGCTGGTTCTGTTCGCTCTGTGACGCTTGGAGCCCAGAGCGGCGCGGGGAAGGTGCTGGTAAGCACAGAGAGGGCGCGCGTACGGTGGCTCCCATCCCGCCCAGCCAGGCTGGCCTCCCTTAGCAAGAGGGAGACATTCACTGAAGAGGTGCACACACACTCTTAAAGACGAGAAGGCAGAAGGCCTAAGCTGCTGCTCCACAAGAGCAAATGCAGAAAATGAATGTGTAAGAATTTGCTCAGCCTCCCTGGAAATCCGCAGAATGCCCACAAAGCAGCCCATGGGCCTGTGTGCTTCTGCCGGGGCTTGAGCAGCGAGCACGCAGGCCTGGCCCCACCTCACGTGGCAGGGTACGCCCGTCCTGCCCACCAGCTGCAGTGTCCTCAGCTGCTCCTGAGGCTGCCTGTCCCGGGGGCTCATGTCAGGGAAAAGGGGCCCCGGGAGCTTGTGCGGCAGACGGGCGAGAGAGGCCCCATCTGGGGGGCAGAGGGGCGCGTCTCCCCAGGGCCACGCTGAGGTGCGTGTCTTCCGCAGACCCCTGCCTGTACATCCCACGCTTTGCCCATCTGCTGGAGTTCGGCGAAAAGAACCATGAGGTGTCCATGACGGCCCTGAGGCTGCTGCAGAGGATGAAGAGGGACTGGATGCACACGGGCCGCCGCCCCTCGGGGCTCTGCGGGGCAGGTATCGGCGTGCGGGGTGGGGCTGGCTGGGCCCACGGCGTGTGCGAGTGTGGTCTGTGCTCACCCTTCAGCGGGCCGGGCTGCTGCAGGTGGATTCTCCCCAGAGCTGCCTCGCAGCTACCCCTGCCTGGTCCTAACCCAGCCCTCAAGGGCTCTGTCTGCTCCCTGTTGGCCTCCTCGGCCTTGGGGAGCGGGCAGGACCCTCAAGCCAAGGGGACTCCAGGCTTCCCAGCCTTGACCCGAGGCCTGACTGGAGGTGCAGCCGTGCTGAGTCGTTGCTGCAGCGCCCCGCTCCCTTCCGGGCGCTCCCTGTTCCCCTCAGGACTGTGGTCTGGGCTCCCCTCTGGTTGGCAGGTGCCCACAGACGACCCTCCTGCTGTTCCCGACACCCTGGGACCTGGAGCCACCCACCGGCCCTCACTCTCCCTCCCAGCCCCACAGGGTCAGTGTTGCTCAGGGGCATGTCCGGTTCCGAGCCTGCAGCCCAGAGCCAGGTCTTTCCTCGGGGGAGCCGGTTGTGGTCACCATGTGCAGCATACCGGCGCCCACTCTGTCTCTCCTCGAGGTTCCCATGCAAGTCAGCTCAGCGCACACGTTTGCTTTGAGAGGTTACACAAAATCCTCAAAGTGTATTTTAATTGTTACGTTTAAGAAAGGAGACTGTGATGCAGCATCTTCTGTGTTTTTAAGACTGTTGTGTAGTCGCCTGCAGCGCATCGAGCCCTCCTGGGCGTTCTCACAGGCACGGGCCTGCAGCACCTCCCGCAGGAGGAGAGCAAGTTGGTGCCACCCCGGCTCCCGGAGCCCCCATAGTGGGGACTGCCCAGGGACGCTCCTGGTGTTGGCGGAGCCCCCGCGGTGGGTCACGGCCATCTGCCCAGGGACGCTCCTGGGGTCACTGGGTTGTCCCCTTTCTGAATTCCGTGTTTCTCCCCAGCGCTTCTGGTTGCAGCCAGAATGCATGATTTCCGGAGAACCGTCAAGGAGGTCATCAGCGTGGTCAAGGTGTGCGAGTCCACTCTGCGCAAGAGGTGGGTGGTTCTGGGCCCACCTGGGGTCCTGGCAGCCCCCTCGGCAGCGTCTCTGTCCACGTGGCAGCCCCTTTCTTCCACCTGGGGTTGAGGGGGCCAGTGGCTTGTGAGGTTGCCGACTCACAGGTCAGGAATTGGTGCTGAGAGCGGCCGTGCCCGTCTCCTGGCCAGCGCAGCCAGCGTGACCTGCAGAGGCGTCCGCTGTCCCTTCCTGGAGCAGCCAGGGAGCTGCTTCTTGGGCAGTGAGTTCCCAGGGTCATTGCGGCTGCTCCGGCCGGAGCGCCACTCAGCCTGGGGTGAGCGAGTCGCTGGCACGCTCATCACTGCAGCCCGCTCGCCCCGAGTTGGGAGCCCCGATGGCTGTGCTTCAGCTGAGACGGTGTTCTACGGCCGCTTTCAAAGCAGAGGGAGTTCTGTTTGCTTATTTGACCTCTAGTTCTCTTTATAGATTCTCCTATTAAACACTTGGACGTGGGAAACGGGCAAGAATTGATCATGGTTGGACTCACTGCCACGCAGGAGCCCTGTGTGCAGTGACGGCCTGGGACTGGGGGCCTCCTTCCCGGGGTCTCCCTGGGGGCCCTGCCCTTGGCTCCCAGGGAAGCCAGCCTTCACAGTCAGCAGGACCGAGAGGCTGCTGGGCCCCGTCTGCACAGCTGCGTGTGTGCAGGCGCCGGGCTGGGGGCCCATGACCCCCGAGGGGTGTTTCATTAACTGGGTGCTGGTTAATATGCTGCTCGGGGGTGCCAGATTCCCTTTCTTCCCTGTGCTTCAGGCTCACGGAGTTTGAAGACACGCCCACCAGTCAGCTGACCGTGGACGAGTTTATGAAGATTGACTTGGAGGAGGAGTGTGACCCCCCGTCCTACACAGCTGGGCAGAGGAAGCTGCGGCTGAAGCAGGTGGGCCCTGCGCACGGCCTCTGTCCTCGCCGCTCCGCTCTTCCTTTGAGACAGTGGCTTCGTTACGAAGACTGACGAGGGCGTGCGTCCGTGCAGAGCCCCGGGAGAGGCGGATGGGGCGCTGAAACCAGTCGAGGGGTGGTGGCGGGGTGGGCTGCACCGGGCACAACCCCTCCTGGGCCCCAGGTCCACTCATCTGTGCATGGGGTCTCCCCAGGCCACCCAGGTGCTCCAGCACCGGTTCTCAGGAAGCTTCCTTCCTGCAGGGCCCAGCGTGTGTCTGGCCTGAAGCTGCATCCCTCCTGTCGGGGTGGGGCCTTGCCCGGGGCCGAGGGGCCTGCGGTGCCTGCGGCCTGGTCTAACCCGTCACTAAACGCTCGTGCCCTTCCTTTCCAGCTTGAACAAGTCCTGTCGAAACAGCTGGAGGCCGTGGAAGGTAACCGCCCGTCTCCCTGAACAGAGGCTGCAGGGCCTTACAGGACGGAGTTCATGATCACTTTTTGCTTTTAACTTATTGCTTCAGGTGAAATAACCACCTACCAGGATGCCATTGAGATTGAGCTAGAAAACAGTCGGCCCAAGGCCAAGGGAGCGCTCGCCAGCCTGACGAAAGATGGTGAGTCCCGCCGTGTCTGCAGCTGCCCCTCAGTCTGCCTGCGCCTGGCCCCTCCCACTGCCAGCCTCCCCCCAGCCCGGGGTCACGCTGGCCTGGGTGCCCTGCAGCCAGCCTCAGTGCCCCCAGGACACCTGGGCCACCCTGTCCGCGGCATGAACACCGCGCGCCTCGTGCCACTTCCGACGGTGCTGTCTCTCTGGCGGTTTCCTGTGCTGTCTGCTCGTGTCTGCTGTGCCTTGTCCTCGTTTTCCGGGCTCGTTACTGATTTCCCACTGAGGCAGCTCTTGCGCTGATTCGTGCACCCTGCAACCTCTCTGCTCTGTGCCGGCGACTGCCGCCCTCGGTTCTGACCTCTGCAGCGTCTCCCCCTGAGGTTGCCAGCCTGCCACTTTCCTCCAGCGGTGGGGGTGGGCCCCATACTCGTGCCGCCTGGTGCCGGGGTGCTTTGCTGGCGCTGTCCCTCCTTGGCACCACCGTGTTGTGGCCACAGGTCCGTTGGTTGGAGATGCCTGCGGTGCTTGGGGAACAGGCCCCCTGGGCTCCATCCACCAGGGCTGGGCTCCGTGTCCTATGGGGTGTCCCCCCGTCCACGCTGTCAGCTGTGTGACCCTCCCACAGGCAGAGGTGGTCTCGGCCGAGGCCAGCTGGTTTTCGGTGCTGGGCGCCCCCATGGGCCTGCGTGCACGCCTGGTGGTCTCTGCCCTGGCACCCTGCCTCCCCGCCCCCAGCCCGTGTCCCCCTCTGGACACAGTGGGGCTCTGCTCTCCGGCCCAGCCTGGACCTCTCTCCCCACGAGGGCCCGGCTCCCCTGTGTCTGCTCACGCGCCTTTCACAAGGCGCTCCCTGGGCCTCGGGAAGCGTGTGTTCTGTCCGCGGGTTTTCTTCACGTGGTCTCTGGAGGCCTCTGATTCTGGGCCAGCACCTGCTTGCAGCCACGCAGCCACAGGGCTGGGCTCGCTCTCCCTGCTTGCGCTTACCAAGTGCTGTTGAGGGACCGCCGGTCTGCCCCAGGTCCAGCTTCTCATGGCTGCTCCTGACCAGAGCATCGGGGACATGTCCTCCTCCGTGCCCGCCGCTGGTTACTGGGACTGTCTCCACGTCCTACCCCACCCTTGCTCCTGGTCTGCCTTCCTGGGTGTGGACTCGTTCCTCTGACCCCTGGCTTCCAAGCGGCTCCGCCCTGTTGCAGGATGGCCGGCCTGGGGGGAACCGCAGCTCCGCAGCGAGGAGAGGAGGCCGGGTGCTGGGGGACCGGTGGGGGAGGAAGGGCTGCATACACCGTCGAGTCCATCCCTCCAGAGGCCACACTACGTGTGTGCCGGGCCCTGAGCTCTGAAGGCCCTGAGGCGGCCGAGTGGGTGGCCAGTGTCCCAGCTCTGCCGGCCGCCCCACGGGCTGCTGACGATACAGGCGGTGGCAGGTCGGGCTTCCAGGCAAGGGGCCGCGAGGGCGCCCAGGCTAGCGTGCAGCTGCCTCCCGCGGCTGGAAGTTAGTCGTGTCTAGAATTTTCTGTGAGCGGGATCGTTTCTTCTCTGGCTTTTTCACTCAGTGCTGTTACTCTGAGAGGTCCATCGCCTGTCAGTCCTTGCTGGGGCAGGGGTCCCAAGCGTCCGGTCCTGAGTGGAAGTCAGTTCAGTCTCTCAATCCTGTCCAGCTCTTTGTGACCCTGTGGATTGCAGCACGCCAGGCCTCCCTGTCCATCACCAACTACTCCCAGAGCCTGCCCAAACTCACGTGCATTGAGTCGGGGATGCCATCCAGCCATCTCATCTGTCGTCTCCTTCTCCTCCTGCCTTCAATCTTTCCCAGCATCAGGGTCTTTTCAAAAGAGTTGGTTCTTTGCAACAAGGGGCTAAAGAATTGGAGTTTCATCTTCAGCATCAGTCCTTCCAATGAATATTCAGGACTGATTTCCTTTAGGATGGACTGGTTGGATCTCCTTCAAGTCCAAGGGACTCTCAAGAGTCTTCTCCAACACCACAGTTCAAAAGCATCGATTGTTCAGCTCTTAGCTTTCTTTATGGTCCAACTCTCACATCCATACATGACTCCTGGAAAAACCATAGCCTTGACTAGGCAGACCTCTGTTGGCAAACTAATGTCTCTGCTTTTTTAATATGCTGTCTAGGTTGGTCATAGCTTTTCTTCCAAGGAGCAAGCATCTTTTAATTTCATGGCTGTAGTCACTATCTGCAGTGATTTTGGAGCCCCCCAAAAATGAAGCCTCTGTTTCCATTGTTTCCCCATCTGTTTGCCATGAAGTGATGGGACCAAATGCCATGATCTTAAGTTGTCTGAATGTTGAGTTTTAAGCCAACATTTTCATTCTCCTCTTTCACTTTCATCAGGAGGCTCTTTAGTTCCTCTTCGCTTTCTGCCATAAAGGTGGTGTCATTTGCGTATCTGAGGTTATTGATATTTCTCCCGGCAGTCTTGATTCCAGTTTGCGCTTCATCCAGCCCAGCGTTTCTCATGATGTACTGTGCGCATGAGCTAAATAAGCAGGGTGACAATATACAGCCTTGATGTACTCCTTCACCTATTTGGAAGCAGTCTGTTGTTCCATGTCCAGTTCTAACTGTTGTTTCTTGACCTGCATTCAGATTTCTCAGGAGGCAGGTCAGGTGGTCTGGTACCCCGTCTCTTTAAGAGTTTTCCGCAGTCTGTTGTGATCCACACAAAGGATCCGGGTCATTTGCAGTCTTGGACAGTTGCGTGTAAACCACTGTGAACACTCACGTCAGTCTTTGCTTGCTTTTCTCGAGGGTAAATGTGGGGGAGTGGCGTTGCTGGGTCAGGGAGACGTGGTCGGGTGGTTCAGAAGCTGCTTCCCGACGCACAGCCCCAGGTGCGTGGCATCGGCCCTTGCGCTGTGGCCATGGCCGCAGGCGCCTGTCGTGATGGTGACGTGCCTGTGACCGCCCGCGACGCCTCTGCTGGTCTCTGCTTGCATCGTTCGCCCAGCTGTGACGGGGCTGTGTTTTCAGAGGTGTTCATACATTCCAGAGGCAAGTCCTTGTCAAACATGTGATTTGCAGATGAGTCTGCAGCTTGTCTTTTTGTCTTCCTAAACAGTGTCTTTCAAAGTAGAGTTCCCATCTTTGATGAAATCTGATTTATCGATGCTGGAGTCAGCATTTCTTCCTATCTCCCATCTTTTCTCAGAAACATTTATACTCGCAGCTGTTAGGTTCGTGTCTGATGTAAGTTGGCTTTGGCGTTGCGTGTGTGGTGTGGGCGCCCTGGGGCCAGGCCCGCCGTTGGGAATGTGTGCGGCTGTGTGGAAACGCTCTTCCCCGGGCGGCACTCTGGCCTCCTGCCTGGTTGACGGGGGGCATGTGCACTTGTGTCCTAGGCTCCGTTGAGGACTCCACGTCTAGCTTGTGCGGGGAGGAGGACACCGAGGACGAGGAGCTGGAGGCCGCAGCCAGCCACCTGAATAAGGACTTCTACCAGGAGCTGCTCGGAGGCAGTGTCCCTGGCAGCTCAGAGGCGGCAGGGGTCCCCGAGGGGGGCAGGAGGCCCCCGGCGCTGGAGTCCCTGCTCGGACCTCTGCCCACAGCGGCCAGCCTGGGCATCTCGGACTCCATCCGAGAGTGCATCTCCTCCCCGAGCCACGAGCCCAGTGAGTGCTGGGGGTTGGGGGGCGGGCAAGGGCGTTCCCATCTGGGTCATGGCCCCGCCCCCCGCCGTGGGAGCTGCTGCGGGGCAGCCTTGTGTGAGGGCGGGTTCGGGAGGGGCTGTGCTGACAGCTGGGTGCCCGGAGCACTTGCAGTGTCTCCGCGGCCCTCCTGCACTGGCCTGGGCCCGCAGTGTGGTGGGCTGTGGCCAGTCTCCTTCCTGCCCCTCAGTGCAGGAAGCCAAAGCCATGTGTCACAGGGGGCCCACTGGGGCAGACTGGCACCCCTGCCTGTCCCCTGCGTCGGCCTGGTGGGGAGGTGTCGGTCAAGGGCAGCCTCTCCACTGGACAGATGGGTACTGCTTGCTGGGCTCTGGTGCCCGCGGGGCCCTCCCCATGAGGAAGGCAGGCCTGGGTCCCTTGTGTCTCATGCAAGCATGACCTCCTCTCCCTGGGCACCGAGGGCTCAGCCTCTGTGTGAGGAGACCTCACGAGCGGGACGCTGCCCGATGCCCCCATTGTGCCCTGTGGGTGCCCCTGCCCTGGGAGTGGATGGGGGCCTGACGCAGACCTGGCCCGCCTGCTGGGCACTAGC
>NW_011476067.1:16513-19626 GCF_000754665.1 Bison bison bison | reverse complement strand
AGCAGGCCGCACCCCCCAGGGCTGCTGTGCTAGGGCACCGGGCAGCGGGCTCACATGGGGGCCCGGGGGCAGAGCAAGGCCGTCCTGGCTGGAGCTGAGAGCAGGGCCCACTGCGGGCAGCGAGGGGCGGGCACTGACAGGGGGCGCCCCTGTTTCTGGGCCGCACGGAGGGCACCGTTGGCCCTGCAGGGGCAGGAGGGCGGCGGCCCACAGGTGTGGGGGGTCCTCAGCATGGTCATGGAGGCTCCCTGGGGCCCCCACCCAGAAACGTTGTTGAGAAGCTCCTCCTTAAGGAGCGTGAGGACAGGGTCTGCTCCGGGTCAGAGTTGCTTCCTCCGTGAGGCCCTGGGAGCAGCACGGTGGGCGCGACTTGGAGCCGCCCTGGCCTTGCCCCAGGCCCCGAGCCGCCCCGGGTGAGCTGTGCGCCTTTCCACGGGAGGCCGAGCCTGAGTCCAGCCTGTGCTTCCCTCCAGAGGACGCCTGCGGGGACGGGGAGCTGGACCTGAGCGGCATCGACGACCTCGAAATCGACCGGGTAGGTGCTGCCTGCTCGTGGGGCCTCCCGGGGCGGGCTGGCTGGGGCGGGGGCCGGGGCTGCACCCATGGGGGCCCGTGGGCTGGGGCTGCACCTCCACGTCCCAGGTCCAAGGCCCGCTGTGCAGGTGGGCTCTGAGGAGGCTGCCCGGCGGTGCTCACCCACGGGCAGCGGGAAGCCAGGTGGGCTCTGAGGAGGCTGCCCGGCGGTGCTCACCCACGGGCAGCGGGAAGCCTTCCCCTGATTTGTCACCAGTTGCCTCGGGCCTGCGGCCGCCGCCGGTTCTTCAGCTGGTGTCGTGGCCGTCAGCGCAGCTCCTTCTCTGGGACCCTCGAGCCTGCAGTCTGGCTGCCCTGGCTCCTGTGCCTGGGGCCTGCGAGCTGCTGGGGAGGGTGCAGCCCCCAGGCTGGCCTAGGGAGGGCAGGGTATGGCGAGCCGTCAGCCCGGGACTCTGCACACGTTCCTTCTCGGATCGGAGGCCTGCTTCCTGACTGGCATGCGCGAAGCGGGCACGCTTGAGGCTGAGCTCTGGGCGTGCCCTCTGAGTGACCCTGTGCTCTGCCCCAGTACATCCTGAACGAGGCAGAAGCCCGCGTGAAGGCTGAGCTGTGGATGCGGGAGAATGCCGAGTACCTGCGGGAGCAGAAGGGTGAGTGCCCGCCCGGTGCCCGCCCAGGTGCCTGGGATGCGGGCGTCGCTGACCCCACTCCTTGGTCTTTCAGAGAAAGAAGCGAGAATTGCAAAGGAGAGAGAGCTGGGTATCTACAAGGAGCACAAGGTGAGCGCCCCCCCACCCTGCACACAGGGGCCCCAGCCGTGCCTCGCCTCTGGGCTGTGCTGTCAGCCTCTTGCTGGGTGGTCCCGCTTGAGGTGCAGGACGGCTGGGGGCTGCTCGGTGGGCAGAGGGCAGTGCCGGCCACCCAGGGGCCCGTCTCTCTGGGGAGGGTGACAGGCCCCAGCCAGCCCTGACGGCGTGAGTCTCCTTCCCAGGAGTCCAGCTGATGCCCCCTACGTCCTGACTGGCACCTGTCTGGTTCATAGAACCAAGGCCCACAGGAAGCGTAACTTCTGTGTTTCCCTCAAGCCCAAGAAGTCCTGCAAGCGCCGGGAGCCGATCCAGGCCAGCACGGCCGGGGAGGCCATCGAGAAGATGCTGGAAGATCGGAAGAAGATCTCCAGCAAGATCAACTACAGCGTGCTGCGAGGCCTGGACGCGGGGGGTGGCCCGCCCGGGGAGGACGGCCCCCCGCCCCGGGAGCACGGCCCCCCTCCTGGGGAGGACACGGGCCCCCAGGGGGAGGCCGCCCGGCCCCCGGAGTGGACCAGTGCCCGGAGGCTGTCGCGGCGGAAGACGTCTTCCAGGAGAAGCCGGCCTGACCCCTCGACCAGCGCGGGCAAAAGGTACCGTACCGGATGGGCCTGGGGGGCAGGCTGAGGTCGCTCACCACCCGTGTGCCAGAAACCAGTGTTGGTGTCCGGAGCTCCTGCCACCCTGGTGGGGAGCTGAGTGGGGGTCCAGCTTTGGACGGGGCCCACAGCATCAGAGACAGTCCTGACTGAAGAAACGGGGGGCGCCGGGCCTGTTCCCCACCCAGGGGCTCCTGGAAGCCCCCGCAGTACCCCACCCTGGGAGAGGAGACCACTGACGAGGCCGGCGGGGCTGGGGGAAGACAGCAGCGCGGCCATGGGGCCCTCCTCGTTGGGGCCAGTGGGCCGCCCTGCGTGGACAGGTCCAGGCAGCTCCGCGTGCCCGCCCTCTGGGCTCCCATCAGGCCTGAGACTGGTCGGCGTGCCCCAACCTGGCCACTCCCAGGGGGCAGGTGGTGCTGGGCTCTGTGGGGCTGACCCCACCCTCCCCCTCCTCCGTCAGCATCCCTGGTGCCTGCGGGCCCTCTTAGAGGCCTGGCCACCCGCGGGGCGGCATGCGAATGGCTGTAGGGTGCGTCGAGAGGGGTGCCCGAGATGTAGACCTGCCCCTCTGGCCTTCCTCCTGCTCCGCTGATGCACCCTGCCTATGGGGCAGCCCTTGCCAAGGAGCCTGGGCACAGCCGTACCTTCGCCTGCCGCCCTCCCCTCCAGGCCGCTGGCCAGGACCGCGGGGAGCCAGGGCCCCCGTGAGAGCCCTGAGCCCCTGCTGCTGACGGGGCAGGCTGCCCGCGGCCTAGCCAGAGACCCCCACTGAAGGGTGTCCACCGCTGGAAGCTCTTCTGGGGTCCGTTGTGGGTGTGTCCAGCGCAGTGCAGGCAGGACGACGGTGGCTGCGGCCTAAGGGTCTCAGCCGCTCCCCGCTGTGCCCTGCGTGGACACGAGCAGGCCAAGAGGGCGGCCCGCCTGTCCAGCAACCTGCTCAGCCCGCGGGGTCGGGGTGAGTGGAGGGTGGCCAAGCCTGGGTGCAGGAGGCGGCTGTGGGATGCTCCGGGGGTGAGGGGCCAGCGCTTGAGGCCCCTGGGGACAGGGCCAGCGTCCCTGGCCTCTGCGCCCGGCCAGGTGCAGTCAGAGGCAGGCCTCTCTGGGCCGTGTCCTCCCGGGTGGAGGCGCGCCCTGAGCTGAGGCTGACTCGCTGTGCGCTGTTCCAGGT
>NW_011476067.1:13494-16350 GCF_000754665.1 Bison bison bison | reverse complement strand
GGCCCTGCCCCAGCGGCCCGGAGCCTGCCCGCACCTGCCCAGCCCCTCGCCTCACCTGCAGGCTTCACTCCCGAGCGCCCACTCCTTGGAGGCCGAGCGTGTCAGGCCCGCAGTGGTCGTGGTGGAGAGCGGGCCTGTGTCCTACCACGCGGAGGAGGACGTGGAGGAGGAGGACGCAGAGGAGGAGGACGGAGAGCCCTGTGTCAGCGCCCTGCAGATGATGGGCGGCAACGGTGTGTGCAGGCGGGCGCTCGGCGAGGCCACATCGTTGGGGGCAGGGCCCGCAGGGCTGGCGGTGGGGCCATGGGGGGTGCTTCGGGGGTCCCGCTCACTCCTGGGGTGGCGGGCCTCATCCCCCGTGGTTACTGCCTTGCACTCTGCAGATTACGGCTGTGACGGGGATGATGACGATGGCTACTGAGGTGATCTCACGTCCGGCACGTCCGCTGGTGGCCCCGCCACTGGCTCCCGAGGGTGAGCCCCCGGTGAGCAGCAAGACTCGGTGATGAGACGGGCGCCCTGCTGCCCAGCGGCCTTCATGCACAGCCGCCGGTGACCTCATGGCCCTCGCTGTTGGGATCCTGATCTGAGCAACGTGAGGAGCGTGTGTGTTTCTCGGCACAGCTGGGTCTTGCGGCCCAGGAACCCTTACTCTGCCGCATCCTGTGGAGAGAAACTGCGGCCCAGGGAGGCCCAGCCACGTGTCCAGGCTCGTGGAGGCCCGGCGGGGTCTGGACCCTGCTCTGCCCCGGGGGCTGGGAGCCTGCGCCCCTCATCTCTTTGCCGCGTCTGAGAGAAGCACTTTGTGTCCAGCTGACGCCCAGCCAGGCCCTCCCCGTTGTGCCCGGGACTGGGGACCCCGCAGACGTGCACCAAAGAGCCCACAGTCTGCCCAGCCCCGCTTGTCAGGCGTATGCGCAGCTGTCTGGGCACCTCCCACCCGAGCTGCACCTGGGTCCCTGTCCTCAGAGGCGTGGCCGGCAGAGGCCCTCTGTTGGCGGCACTTGGAACCTCCTGGGCCAGCCTTGCTGCTGGAAGGCCCAGAGCACTTGCCCTGGCCTCGGGCATGGCTGCGCGGGGGGCGTCCACAAGGGGTCCACAGGTGCTTCCGCCTCTCCAGGTAGCCTCGGCCACCTGCCGCTCACAGTGGCAGAGCCACAGCAGCCTGCCCCCAGGGCTCAGGCCCCACCCTGGGTGGGCAGACCTCATGGCGTCCACCCCAGAGGGCATCACGGCTCACTGGGGGATTTCGAGGCCCTCGCCGTGCCCCTCGGCCAGGACCCCAGGGCACCTGGCTGGCTGGAGTGGAAGGTGGGCTGGTGAAACACAAAGATCGTTGCTTGAGCCGAAACTCGCCAAGTGTGTGGTCTGCAGCTCTGTCTGGCTCCCTGGAGGAGCGAGGTTAGGCGGGGTGCTGGGTCTACAGGCTCCACAGGCACCCGGTTGTCAGCTGGGGAACCAGTGACACACCCACCCTCACAGGAAGGCCCTGGGCCCCTGCAGAGGCTCTTAGAGGGCCTCGTGGACAGGGGGCCCTGCACTGCACGGGGAGCAGGTGCTGCGCTGGGCCGGAGCCCGGGAGACTCCGGGTGGAGGGGGGAGCTGGCGGCTGTCGGGGGCGCCCAGGCCGTGCACGCTGTGTTCTAGACACAGGTCTGGCTGGGCGTTTCCCCGGGAGGTGGGCAGGAGGCCAGCCTGCAGGCCACCCTCGCTGGAGCTTCCTTCACAGAGGAGGGGCTGATGGCCTTGTGGGCCAGGGGATGGGTGGACAGGCCTGCCCGCAGAGGAGAGGCTGCTGAGCCAGGGGCAGGGGAGCGGCCGAGCACATCCGGGGAGGAGAATGCGCAGGGCGGCTGCGGGGCGAGGCATGGGGTGTGGAGGCTGGGTCCCCAGCTGCGCCCACTCTGGTTGACGTCAGCAGAGTCGTTTGTGGGCGCTCGCCCGAGCAGGGCACGCGACTGGCCACCAGGCTCTGCACGGTGCCGGGACCAGCTAGGGGAGGCAGCCTGTGTCCACTGGGGCCAGGGCGGCCTGTCCCCGCCACGTGCCCTGCCCGTCCTCCAGCGTGAGGCCAGGGTCTCCAGGCCCCCTGCCTGCCCCTCCTCCGGGGTATCCTGCTCTCCCCGTCAGTCTCTTTCCCAGCTTGTCCCCCAGCAGCCTGGGGGTGGGAGGGCCTGCCAGGAGAGACCTGCAGGGCCTGCACGCCCACAGTGCACACCTGTGCACGGACACGCCACTGCTGCTCACGCTGCTCCACCCGGGTCCCTGGGGCACCATCAGGGCACCGGATCCTGGGCTCTGACAAGACCCAGGTCTGCCCCCAGCGGGGCTGAGCTCAGGGGCCCGAGGCCTGGAGGTGCCGCGGGGTGTCCACAGAGGATGTGGCACCTGCTGGCACCCAGCCCACGCCGTGCTCCGGGACCTCGTACCCTTCCCGCCCCTCTGGTCCACGGAGTCGGGACCATGGGCGCCCTTCCTGGCGGGACTGGATGGGCCATGGCGTCATGCCACTCGCTGCCTCAGGCCCCCCAAGAAGGGGGAAAAGGCCTGAGACGCCCCCAGTGCCTGCAGGTGGCAAGGAGCCCCATCCTGAGCCAGCTTGTCCGGGCCCTGGCCTGCATTCCTGCCCCTCTCCCAGTGGCTCCCCACGCTCTCCTGGCTCCCACAGTCATGTCCAGCTGGGCTAGGCCTCCAGACGGGCAGTAGGGCTGGTGGCTGCCTTCTGCCACCACGGCCCCTGCTGGCGCTGGGGGGTCTCTCTGAAGGAGGGGCGGCTTCTGGGGGGCCCCTGAGAACCAGGGTCCCTGACACCCTCTCTGGTAGAGCCCAGCCTGAGCGCCCACTGTGCCCTGCCCA
>NW_011476067.1:8269-12180 GCF_000754665.1 Bison bison bison | reverse complement strand
GGCGCCTACCCGCGTCGTCCTGGCCTACGTGCCTGGAGGGCCGGCTAGTCCCTGGGGAGGCTTTGGCCCCAGCCAGGCTGGCAAGGGGTGGGGTCCGAGAGTCGGGCTCCAAGGCTGCGGGCCTCAGGCCCTGACCGCCAGGGCCCTTCCCAGGGGCTGTGGGCGGAGGCAGAGGCGAGGCGGTCTGACCTTCCTGCCTCGAGAGGAGCCTGGCTCAGGAAGCCATCACACAATGGTCCACCTGGGTCCTGGGAGGGCAGGGGGCCAGGATGGTGGGACCCAGCCGTCACTGCTGCCTCAGCCCTGGCGAGGCCAGTGGAAGGCTGCGGTGGGGTAGGTGCCGGGCAGGCTTGTGGCAGGCAGGTGGGCTGCCACATGTCACAGGGGCAACTGCAGGGCCACGCACTCAGCTGAGCCCCGAGGCCTGGGTGGCTGGAGGCAGTGCTGCCACGCTAGACAGCGTGGGGACCGTCCTTTCCTTGGCAACGAGGGCCCTTCACCCCAGGCAGACTGAGTAATTGCTCCCCCACCCAGAGGCCGCAGTGAATAAGGACATCGTCTGCCAGGTGCCCGCCTTGGTGGGGCCTGGGAAAACGCCCGTGCAGGACTCAGCAGGGGCCTGGCTGCCGTGGGCCCTGCTGCCAGCCTCAGCCGCTGCGGAGCTAAGCCAGTGGCTGGGGGGACGCCCCGGGGCGGGAGGGCTTGGGTCAGTGGGGGCCACACTGGCAGGACCTGAAGGCAGGCGGCTGGGGTCCCAGACAGACCTCCGGGGGGCTTGCACCTCTGGCTTTCTCTCCCCACAAGCCCCTACTGGGTGTCCCTTCCAGCCACACAGGGCTCTGGAAAACACAGTCCCCGTTCATTGGTTCATGGGTTTACTTACTCAGCAGACCTCGCGGAAGCTCTGAGGGTGTGCAGTTGGCCATGGGGATGGGGACAATCCCTGGGAGGAACGGCCCCCATGCTGCGGGCAGGTGCGGCAGCAGGGGTGGGCATGAGCGAGCTGCCGTGCAGGGCAGAGGCGAGGGAGCCACGGGGGCACGGGGCACCGGGCAGGGCTGAGCAGGAGGGCCCTGTGGCTGTCACCGGGAGCAGGCGGAAGGGCCTGCAGTGATGGGGAGGCAGCTTGAGGGCTGGGCGCCGAGCTCACCAGCCTGTGGATGGCACTCAACCCCTCCCTCCGGTTGGTGGACCCCAGCCTGGCCCTGGGCAGAGACAGACTTTCCCAACGATGGTCACTGACCCAGCCTGGGAATGTGAATCTTGGGGAGGTGGCATGGTGGTCACGGGCCAGGCCACAGCATGCAAAGGAGCGCCGTGCACACGTGGGCACACCCTGAGCAGAGCTCCCACTTGTAGCCCCACAATGCGTGGCACGTGGCAGGGGTCTTTGCTTGGTCACCCTGCAGGCGTCCCTGCAGGGTGGGCCTGAGTGGGATGGCTGGTGTGCGCCATGAGGACCCTCCTGCAGGGTGTGAGCCTGCATGTGCACACTTGTGCCTGTGTGAGGGTCAGTGCCACAAGGACCTGGCTCCAGGGAGGGGTCTGCACTTGTTTGGGAAGGGCCCACCCCAACAGCTGGTGGTTCCTTTAGCATTTACATCGGGCCCAGCGGGTGGTCTGCGAGTGCAGACCAAGATGAACCTCCCGGTGCTCTCTCTGCCCCATCCCACCCCCACTTCAGTTCCCATCCTGACCCGCACGGTGTCCCCAGGAGCACTGGGCAAGGGGTGCCCTGGGGTGAGGGAGGAGGGGTCTGCCCGTGAGCGACAGAGTCTGGGTTCCCGTGGCGGGGGGGGTCTGGGGGCCCAGTAAAGGTCAGAGACAAGTTTTGTGGAGTGGAGGCATCCCCTGGGAGGCCCCAGGATAGGAGAGGTGTAGGGGTTGGTCCAGAAGACTTCCTGGAGGAAGAGGGGTCCACACAGACCAGAAGAGGAAGGTGGGCCGCCAACCTGGGATTGGGTGATTGCACCGGGAGAGGTGGTGAGAACTGGGGGTCCCCAGAGGTGGTGGTGTTGGTGCTCCTTGGGGTTGGGGGACAGCAGGGCCCGCGGGAGGGAGCAAGCGGGTGGCCACAGAGGGTCTTGTGCTCAGAGCAGGAGCTCGTGGTCAGCCCCGTGGGCCCTGCAGCCCTGGCTGCCCACCTTACTGGCTACAGGCACTGGGAACTGGGGGGCACAAAGAGGTGGGGGCACCTCAGCCCTTCTGGTTGTGGATGGGGGAGGGAGGGACGGATTAAAAGATGGGGAGACGCCAGTGGGTGGCCCAGGGACGGGGGCTCAGAGTGGCCCTGCCAGCCAGGTGTGGGCTGGGCTGAGGGCAGGAGTTCACGTTTGCAGGAGTCGGGGCATGGGCCCGGGTGTCCCCAGGGCGGGCTCTCGATGAGTCACTGATGACCTGGGGTCCCGGCGCCGCGGGTCTAGGCTGCGCGGGCCGCAGGAAACGTCGTGGGCTGATAAAGGGCGGGAGTCAGAAGCCGCCGGGCCTCCCACTTCCTGCATTCAGAGCAGCGGGCTTGGTGCCGGGCAGAGGCTGGGCAGGCGGCTGCTCACGCAGGCTGTGGGTCTGTGGCCCAGCCTGGATGGCTCCTGGAACACCATGTGACCGATGAGAACCTGGCCGTGCTTGCAGAGACCGCGGTGGGGCATCAAGGTGGGCATGGGGTCCCACGTGGCCTCTGGCTGGAGGGTGGCCACCGTTCAGAGGCTTCGGATCAAAGGGTGGAGTGGAGAAGGTGGTCGGGTCAGGACACAGCCAGGGCCAGCATGGGGTGGAGGACAACAAGGCACGTAGGCCAGGGTGGGCATGAGTCCACGAGAGGGTCTGGCTGCATCCACCTGAAGATCAGGTGTGTCTACCCGCCCAGTGACCACGGTTACCTCGGTTCCTCAGGAGATGGGGTGCTCACAGCACGTGAGCAAGAGGGGCTAGAGGAGTTGGCAGGGATCATCTGGCTCCTTCGAGGGCATGACCCCAGGCCACTGAGTGGCAGTCTGGGCAGCCTCACTGAGGCACCTGGAGCTATGTGAGCTACCTTATAGCACCACCCCCAGTGAGCGCAGCCCCAGCACTCCGCCATTCGGCTCTGCCCATGGCCGCAAGCTGCTGGCCCACCACCACCCCCATCACCGTCTCTCCCCACCCAACTCCACCCAACCGCACCCCTGAGACCTTGGCAGAGTCAGCATGCAAACACTCCAACGGTCACCTTATCCACAGCCACTGCCACCATCACAGCTGGACAAACAGAACGGGGCTGCTGTAGGCCTGAGCTCCCCAGACCCCTGCCTTGCCTGGCGCATGCCAGGCCCGGAAGTGGGCTATGTCATCCCACCAGGAAGGAAGAGCCTGTCTCGGTTCTCCCAGACCTCGAGGTCTTGCCCCTCTCAGTCCCGTCCCCACGGGCTCCAGGTGATGCCTTCCAGGACACGGACACCCCCTGCCACCTTCAGAGCCTCCCAGATCACGGGTGATGGCCTGGGTCAGCTGGGCCCTGCAGAACCAGCTCAGGGCTGACTCGTGACCTCAGCCCCACTGCTCTCTCTTGGAGCTGGCTCTCGACGCTGAGCCTCTGTACACAGAGCTGACCGTGTTCACCACGTGTCCAGGCGCCTCGGGAGGACTGCCCCAGGCAGGCGTGAGGACCAAGCTGCCCGCTCCACCCTTGGAGCACAGCGAGCCGCACGTGACCCTCGCAGAGAGCCAGGGCCGCCCTCCCCGACTTTTCCAGTAGGCGCAGGAAACGCACGAGGCGCTAACTTCCTCCGCTTTCCGAGGGGACACTTCCCCAAGCGCGGTTTCTGCGGCCCTCTACGGGTCCAACCGGCGTGCCCGCCGGGGCGGGGCCAGGGTGGGGGAGGAGCCTGCTGGGGACTGACCCGCCCCGGGTTGGCTCCTCATTGGCCGCCCGC
>NW_011476067.1:4513-7100 GCF_000754665.1 Bison bison bison | reverse complement strand
TCACCCACAACTGAGAGTGGGGTCTGCAGGAGGTGATGGGAGATACAGCTCCCCTGTCCTTACCCAACCTCTGCCCCCTTCCCACCACACAGGACAGACCTCTCTGGGCCAGCCCTGGCCTGCCTTCCCTCCCTAGAGCCCTGGAATTTCAGTGCCTTTCTCTGAGTATCCCCCTTACCCCCCACACACCGTGTTCCACCCTGCAAAGCCCTCCCTGACTCAGTCCCAACTCAACCAGAATAAAGCATCATGGCTATCACTGTGGTTATTTCCAATGGCAGGATTTAATATGAGGAGTTGGTCCCAGAGGTCTTAGGAGCGCTGGACGCCACTGCCTGAGGCCAGAGGAGCCCAAGGGAGAGTTGTCAACCAGACCCCACCATGGGAGCACCCCCGCAGGGCTGGGCCTCTGCAGCCTTGACCTGCTCTGAGCTCTGCTGTAACGCCAGGGTTTGTGCAGAGACACGAGGTGTCAGGCGGAGAACACCCGGAAGCCCCAGGATGGCAGCAGTGCTTCACAAAGGGCAGTGAGCTCGTGCAAGCAGCCAGGGCACCATCAGGGCAAGAGGGGAACCGCGCCACCCCGGAGGCCTCAAGGTCCAGGAGAGGGGCGGGCAGCTTGAACTTGATCCCATCTGAAAGACCAAGTGGGGCGCTCATGTGGACAAGATTTGGGGGGAACGCCTGTGAATAACTGGGGGACGGCGAGGAGTGGGGGCCAGACCCCATGCAGGGTGCCCGCCCCAGGGAAGGCAGGGGCGGCAGGACAGTGGGCAGAAGGGGCCTCCCACGTCTGCAGTGCTCCACTGCACCCCCAGAGGCCGGCAGCAGCCATGGGCAGGGTGGCCCGGTGCATCGGGGCTGGGGTGGGGGGAGCAGTGGGACCGCTGTCCACCAGCCTTGAAGCTGCAGGTCCTGTTGTTCAGCCGGGCTTCCCTGTCCTTCACCGTCTCCCGGAGTTTGCTCAAACTCATGTCCGTTGAGTCAGTGACGCCATACAACCATCTCATCCTCTGTCGTTCCCTTTGCCTCCTGCCTTCAATCTTTCCCAGCATCAGGGTCTTTTCCAATGAGTCACTTCTTCACATCAGGTACAAAAGTACTGAAGCCTCACCATCAGTCCTTCCAATGAATATTCAGGGTTGATTTCCTTTAGGATGGACTGGTTTGATCTCCTTGCAAGTCCAAGAGTCTTCAACAGCACAGTTCGAAAGCATCAATTCTTCAGCACTTCGTTATGGTCCAACTCTCGCCCCCATACATGACTACTGGAAGAACCATAGCTTTGACTATATGGACCTTTGTAGGCAAAGTGATGTCTGCCTTTTAATACACTGTCTACATTTGTCATAGCCTTTCTTCCTAGGAGCAAGCATCCTTTAATTTCATGGCTGCAGTCACCATCTGCAGTGATTTTGGAGCCCAAGAAAATCAAGTCTGACACTGTTTCCATTGTTTCCCCATCTATTTGCCATGAAGTGATGGGACTGGATGCCATGGTCTTAGTTTTTTGAAACTTAAGTATTCTCTCCTTGAGAACACCATGAACAGTATGAAAAGGCAGGGTATCCTAGAGAAGCCTCGTCTCAGCCGTGAGGCCCTGCCCTGCAGTGCTGTCGGAAGCACCTACAGAGAACGGCCTTGTGTCCCCAGGGCAAGGCAGGGGTCCCACCACCTCTGTGCTCTGGGCCCTGAATGGGGGGTGAGGTGTGAGCGGGTGAGGCCTGAGCTCCAAGGAGAGGTGTGGCCGTGGTGGGCTTTGGGTGTGGGAGCTGCTGAAGCCTTAGGAGAAGGCAGGAGGGTCAGCCAGGGCTTCCCCCAGGAGAGACCAAGAGGCCAGTGGCCACAGGGTGGCCCCCAGGGCTGGGGTGTGGTGGGCAGCTCGTAGCTCATTTGAGTCCCTGTGCCCAGGGACAGAGAAAGGTTGAAACACAGAGGTCGGGACAGCCTGCCAGGCTGTGTGCCCTGGAGAGTGCATCAGCGCTGGAATTACTGGGCAGGAGGGCTGGCAGGAGGGCCGGCCAGCGGCCCGTCCTCAGAGAAGAGGTGGGTAGAGACGGCATCCTCAGCACATGGCCCAAGAACCCCGCAGTGTGAGCCTGGGCCAGGCACTCCGTCCCGGCCACAGGCGCCCTGCTCCGCCTCAAACCCCCTCTTCCCAGGCCCTGGCCACAAACCTCTTCTGGGAGGGGAAAGACCCCAGGGGTGTCCTCAGGATCCTGCCCCCACCGCAGCAGGTCAGCGGTCCCCTGGGCTCTGGGTCTGACCACCCAGGCCAGCCAGGCCCCGCGGGCGGAGGCACTGGGACCTTCAGCCCATGGCAGCCGTCATGGGCCACAAGCACTCAGCATCGCCATATCCAGGGGCACCTCCAGGCTGCCCGCTTCCTCACTCAGAACATAGAAGGAGGCCCAGGCTCTGCTGCTGGTATGCCTCCCTGGAACCTCTGCCCTCCACCCATGGCAGTGCCCCCGGCCTGCCCTCACCGTGGCACTCCATCTGCTCTGCCCTGGGCCCTCTGTCCCCTGAGAAGCTGTCTTCATGGCCCAATCTGTCCAAGGTCCCCTCCTCCAGGAAGCCCCCCTAC
>NW_011476067.1:0-1640 GCF_000754665.1 Bison bison bison | reverse complement strand
ACTCGGCATAACCAGTCCCTGCCGTCATAACCAGTCCCTGCCGTCGGAGGCCACCAAGGCTCACGCTCACTGCATGTGTGTGTGTGTGTGTGGGGGGGGTCTCCACGTCTGCTCAGCCCACACTCACTGCATGTGTGTGTGTGTGTGTGTGTGTGCGTGTGGGGTGGTCTCCACATCCGCTCAGCCCACGCTCACCGCATGTGTGTGTGTGTGTGGGGTCTCCACGGCCACTCTGAGCGCGGCTGGGCCTGGTCTCTGAGGCCCCCAGGCCCGCAGGGGACTTTCCGGCGGGCTTCCCCGGGCATGGCCCGCGTCCCCTGGCCTTCACCCCCCATCCTCCACTCCCTCCTCCTCCCGCACCCACTCCCACAGGGCCCAGGCCTCTGGACAGCGGCCAAGGCCCCTCGTACTGGTCTCCTGCCCTCCCCAGAAGGCGGCTATGGCGACCCCCCGACACCCCTGCCTGGACCCCTCCCAGGCTCCTGGTGCTGCTGAGGGGCCCAGCCCGGCCCAGTGGGCTCCCCTGGGAGCCGCGGCACACCCCTCCTCCTGCTCCTCCAGGTCCCTGAAGACAGTGCCTCGTCACCAGGGCCCCTAGTCCAGCCCCTGCTGCCCTCGGTGTTCGTGTCCCAGCGCACCCTGAGCTCCAGTTCCCAGCTCGCTGCGCACAGCAGTTCCCCAGAAGCACATCTCTAGTCTCGCTCCAGACCCCTCTCCTGCCTCCAGGGCCACAGTAGCCTGCGGAGACCTGATCCCGACCCACCATCATGGGCCCCAGGGTGCTTCAGCCAGCGTGGAATGCTCCTGACCAGTCTCACTGACGTGGTTTTCTTTTTTTTAAAAAAAAAGTTTATTTAGCTGTGCTGGCTCTTCAGTGTGGCGTGCAGGCTCTCTAGTTGTGCACGTGGGGGCTTAGTCTTAGTTCCCTGACCAGGGATCGAACCTGCATCTGCTGAACTGGAAGGTGGATCCTTAACCACCAGACCACCAGGGAAGTCCCTTATGTATTTTTCCTTAAGAAAACGGAACTGAAAACCACATCACGTTAACCATCTCACTTTTGCACTTCACTGGCATTTAGCACATTGTCAATGTTGTCTCCCAATTTCCAGAACATTCTGTCACCCTGAAAGGACACTGTCCCTGTTCTCCCCTCCCCCAGCCCCGGCAACCCCAATCTACTTTCTGTCCCTGTGCATTTATTTCATATCACAAGGGACCTTCTGTCTGCCTTTTCACTCAGCAGAACGTCTTCAAGGCTGTTCCGTGTGATAGCACATGTCAGAATTTCATTCCTTTTTTTAAAAATTTTTTTTGGAGTATAGCCGATTTACAATGTTGTGTTAATTTCAGGTGTACAGAAAAGTGACTCAGTTCTATGTATACGTATATCCACTCTGTTTTAGACTCTTTTTCCGAATAGGCCATGGTAGAGTATTGAGTCTGAGAAGGCAATGGCAACCCACTCCAGTACTCTTGCCTGGAAAATCCCATGGATGGAGGAGCCTGGTAGGCTGCAGTCCATGGGGTCGCTAAGAGTCGGACACGACTGAGTGACTTCACTTTCACTTTTCACTTTCATGCATTGGAGGAGGAAATGGCAACCCACTCCAGTGTTCTTGTCTGGAGAATCCCCTGTC
>NW_011476066.1:17639-19863 GCF_000754665.1 Bison bison bison | reverse complement strand
TGTGCTGAGCTATCATGAGCACTTTTAGGAAGGAAAGTGGTTGAAGGTGAAGCTTAGCAGAAGGGGCACTGTGTCTGGTCTTCTGAGCTGGCACCCCACCTCCTGGCCCCACAGCTTACTGAGTATGGAATCTGGGGCATGCTGATTAAACTTGCAGAGCCTCAGTGTAGAAAAGGGGTTGCAGTGCCTACTTGGAAAGATGAAGAGAGGGTGGAAATGAAGACCGCTGGTACAGAGCCTGGCACATGGTGGGTTCTTAGCATTTCACTTTTCTCAGTCCCTCTGTGACTTCCTGCAGAGTCTCAAGTGGAACTGTGAGTGAGTCTGTACCTAAGTCAGGTTCTACAGTAGCACACGGGGACCTGGCCCCCTCCCTCAGTGACTGAGTATATTCCTTAGAAAGAATACATGGTAGACCACTCAAGTTAGGAGCTGGGGCCCTCAGCAATGCCTATTTCCCTGTCAGATTCCCTCTTATGCCAGATCTTTGGTCTGCTGGAGAAGAACTGGGTTCAGAGTACCCTATCACCCGCACAGAAGGCCATGGAGCCTGGCAGCTCACCTCCCCTCTCTGGGCTTTAGCTCCCCCGCTCTGTATAGTGGGTTCAATGACCATCATCCACTCCTGTCCTGGGGTTGCTCTACTGATTAAACAAGAGGGCAGAAATAAACATATATGGGTGTTCCCAGCATGAAACGGAGGCTGGTTCGATACAGGTGCCCACTGAATGGTTGATGGGTGGATGGATGGAAGAATGAATCAACAGAAGGACAGCCACCCAGAAAGCCAGATAAGATGTCAACCAGCGCAAAGAAGAGGTTTGGTGCTGGTAATCCTTGCTGCCATTCAGACCTAGGCCCCCTGGAGCTCCAGCCTGACCCACCCCAGTTGCTTCTGCCTGTGATGGCAGAGATAGGGGAATATGGAGAGGAGGGGGAGTGGAGACCTAGAGGCTTAGGGAAGGCAGTGGGCATGCAGAAGGGGAAAGGGAGAGTCTGGCGACACAGGGTCAGGATGGAAATTGGGATGGGGGCATAGAAAAAGGGTAGGGCTGGAGGAAGAGCCCAGGACACAAAAGTGAGAGAGAGGAATAGAAGAGGGTGTACTCTGGGGTATACAGTGGAACAGCCTGTAAGAACCCAGGAGGCTCTCAATAAGCACATTTTTTTTTTTAGGTATATAGGAGAGTCATATTTTATTCCTCCACTGACATATTTACAGCAAATATAAATTAAAGGCCTGCTTGCACACCAAACCTAGGTCCTTTTGGTGCTTCAGTCAAAGAGGTAAGACCTCCAGCTGGCTCACAGGAGAAGCGTCCACTCCTTGGCCCAGGTTTTGGGATTTTGCCAGCCTTCAGTTCATGAATAATTTCTTCAATATCTTTAGGTGTCAGATCCTCATAGTAGTTGTCATTTATTTGAACCATTGGTGCATTTACACAGGCCCCTAAACATTCGACTTCTATAAGAGTGAAAAGTTTGTCAGGTGTAGTCTCTCCAACCTTTATTCCAAGTTTTTTCTGAATGGCTTCCAGTATGCTGTCGGAGTTTTGGAGCATGCAAGGTGTGGTATTGCGGACTTGAATGTGACACTTTCCAACAGGCTTTCACTTATACATTGCGTAAAAAGTTGCTACTTCATACACTCTCATTGGAGGTACTTGTAAAATTTCTGCAACCTTGTTCATAGCAGAGATGGGCAGCCATCCATTCTGTCTCTGGGCTAAATCCAGAACTGGAAGCACAGCTGCTGCCTTATGCCCTTCTGGGTAGTTTTTCACAATGGCCTCTATCCTCTTATAGTTTTCTGGTGTGAAATCAAATGGAGTTTCTGGGTTATTCCAGGAGTATCTCTGTGCACAAATAAGGCTCCTCCAGCTCCATTCTGAACAGCTGTCTTATGCAGATTTCTTATATGTTTTCCCCAGTGGGCGGCGAGGCCGGCCGCGCGGGCCCGTAACGCCGCGGAGAGCTGAGTCAAGGAAATTTTAAAGCAAAGTTTTCACATTTCTTTTAACAGGTTTTCCGATTTCATTTTGTACTAAAATACACTTATCTTGGTTGAAACCTTACCATAAATCATGCATGCTTTGGTAGTGCTCAGACTGCAAAGGTTAATAAGAAAAAACAAAGCATATTTCACTAGGACAGAATATAAGTTTCTTTGATCCAGCTGCTGAATTAATAGAGAATACACACATAGAAAAACAATGCTATTTAA
>NW_011476066.1:11963-17019 GCF_000754665.1 Bison bison bison | reverse complement strand
AAAAAAAAAAAAAGAAAAAAAAATAAAGAAAAGAGAAAGAAAGAGTGAGAGTGTTGGAGGGTGAATAGTACAATCTTTCTGACCAGCCAGAGTTTGAGAGTGGGGATTTAAAATTGTCTTGGGACCCTGAAAATGCCTTTAATGATAGTAGTAATTTATGTTGCATTCCACGAGACTGACTGATAAAGGGTGAAAAATGTGATTCTAAGATCATAGTCACAATGAAGGATTTTGCCCTCCGATGGTGGATGTCAAGGCAGTGAGACACCAGAGGACGCCTCCCCAGTACAGCTCATAGTGTGCCTGATGCTGCCTTAAGCCTGTCACTTGTATTATCTTATTTAACTCTTTAATATTGATTAAAGACTTTATTGGCATACGCTGTACAGCCAAGTGATTCAGTTATACATATATATATATGTATTCTTTTTCATGTTCTTTTCCATTATAGTCTATCACAGGACACTGAATACAGTTCCCTGTGCTGTATAGTAGGGCCTTGTTGTTTACCCATCCTATATATTTATTTATTTATTATTTATTTATTTATTTATTTATTTTAAATTTTATTTTATTTTTAAACTTTACAATATTGTATTAGTTTTGCCAAATATTGAAATGAATCTGCCACAGGTATACCTGTGTTCCCCATCCTGAGCCCTCCTCCCTCCTCCCTCCCCATACCCTCCCTCTGGGTCGTCCCAGTGCATCAGCCCCAAGCATCCAGTATCGTGCATCGAACCTGGACTGGCGACTCCTTTCATACATGATATTATACATGTTTCAATGCCATTCTCTCAAATCTCCCCTCCCTCTCCCTCTCCCCATCCTATATATTTAACAGTTTGCATCTGCTAATCCCAAGCTCCCAGTCCTTCCCTCTCCCACACCCTGACCCCTTGGCAAGCACAAGTCTGTTCTCTACGTCTGTGAGTCTGTTCCCGTTTCATCACTAAGTTCACTCGTGTCATGTATTAGAGTCCACATATAAGTGACATCATGGGGTATTTGTCTTTCTCTTTCTTGCTTCACTGAGTATGACAATCTCTAAGTCCATTCATGTTGCTGCAAACGGCATTATGTCGTTAATTTTTATGGCTGTAATTCTTTAATATTTATATGAGACTGAGGCAGGAGATAGAACAGCTCCAGGTTGGACATTTACAATCAGCCAGCCTCCTCTTTGCATTTCCTGAGGCAAGAGATAGGTGGTCTCCAGTTGAGGAATGTACAACCACCCCCTGTTTGCGCTCAGAAATGGAAGTAACAACAGAAACAGGGTAGATAGCCAGTCTTTGTCTCCTGCAAACGTCTCAACAGAATAATCACGGCAAGGACAGAGAGGAAAAACCTTGTCTGAATAAAGGGTAAGGGAGACACTACACTCGTGTAGAAAGGCCCCTTGGAGTCAAACGTCAGGGGATAACTCCAGGCCATAATGAGTCTTGCTCCTCCCAGAAGCCTTCACTTCAAGATCCATCTTGGCTGAGGGGTGTGTTTGCATTCCAGAGGAGGGTCCCAGGGTAGCTCAGGTGTGGAAAAAGAAACCAGGTAATTGGCCGGAAGGAAGACAAAGACCTGAAGGAACTGACCTATATAAATGACCTAATCGCCTCTTCATTGCGCTCCTCCTCACTAAGGGGGACACCCATGCCCTTTTTCTCCGGGTATGCATCTATGTCTTGCTTTTATCGCAACTAAACAAACTATTTCTCTGCGTGCTGTCCCGCTTGTTGTGCTGTCTCTAATAATAACCTTTGTACTTGCATTTACAGTTTCTGCCTCTGTGATAAATGCATTTCCACTGGGGGCAAAGCTCCAGGGAAAAACACCTCCTAACCTCTATCCCTTGCTGGTTTGGTGGCTAGGATTCCTGGTTTTCATTCAGGCTATCCAGGTTCAGTTCCTGGGCAGGAAATTAAGACCTTGCTTCTTGCCACTGCTTACTGCTGCCTCACCGAGATCAAAATTGCATAAGATACTGTTGTGTAAGATTTGTATGAGTTACTTTTATTAATCCCATTTTATAGAAAAAGAAATTGAGGCTCAGTTTGCCTTCTGTCTGTGGAAAAAGTTTAGCCAAAGAATAAGTTTAACCAGAGAAGTGAGAACATGCAGAAACAAAGGAAAACAGTCAAAGGAGACCAAATAATAAGAGTTTAGACATTAAGCATGGTCAAGGACCTCTAGTTCCTTCTCAAGGGCTAGAGATAATATTCTGAACCATATCCTGTGAGCTGCCTTATAGATACTGAAACCCCAGGTGGAGAAGTTAACTACAGGATGAGCAGACTGTAGCCGTGACATAAGCTGCCACAATTCTAAGAACTAGCCTCAAGGAAATAGGAACAAACCGACCCTGGAACTGAAAATTAAGTGTGCTTAAAACAGTCAAGGTGATGCTGGTCAGACCACCGATGACCAATTTCAGGGTGACTGTCAGAGCTGACTGTGCTGTTTCTGAATGTAGCCCCCTCTCAGCCGACAAAAGCTTTATCTAACCGACTGATTGTCGGTGGGGGGAGTCACCCTTTGGATAGGTGTCTGCCCTCTCCCACTGGTTGCCAGAATCCAAATAAAGCAAACTTTCCTTTCCACCAATGGTCTCCTTATTGGCTTTTGAGCAGCTGGTCCCCACTGTGGGTTACGTCACCTCCAAAAATCATGATGTTGGAAGTTAAGGCTTCAACATATAAAATTTGAGGGAGAGACACAGACATTCATTCTGCAGCAGCTGCTATTTCTGAGCCTGCTTGACTGATTTCTCCTGTTCTCCCAGACTTTTGATCCTGGTGTGTCTCAGGGCATACTCATTGATCTTTTTCTCTTCTCTATTCACTTTCACTCCCTTGGTGGCCTCGTTCAAGCTGTGGCTTTAAACACCCATCCATATACCTACCAAATGAGCCTGAAATTTACATTTTTAGCTCAGACCTTTTGTGTCAACTCCAAATTTACACATCAGCCTATTCAACATCTCTCCTGGGGTCTCATAGACACATTTGTAACTTTTTGAACACAGAATATACAGTTATAACTGTATTGTTATAACAATTGGTTTAATGTTCTGTTCTGCTAATTCTTATATCTGTATCAGTTCTGGCTTTTTGGTGGATTTTTCTCCTCATTATGGATCATATTTTTCTGCTTCTTTTACATCTCATATTCTTTTCTTGGTTGTCAGATTGTGAATTTTGTCTTGCTGTGTGTGAAGTCGCTCAGTCGTGTCTGACTCTTTGCGTCCCCGTGGACTGTAGCCTGCCAGGCTCCTCTGTCCATGGGGTTCTCCAGGCAAGAATACTGGAGTGGGTTGCCATTTCCTTCTCCAGGGGATCTTCCCAACCCGGGGATTGAACCTGGGTCCCCTGCATTGCAGGCAGACGCTTTATCCTCTGAGCCACCAGGGAAGCCTTATCTTGCTGAGTGCTGAATATTTTTGTAATTCTATAAATATTTTTGAGCTTTGTTCTGGGATTTGGTTAAGTTACTTGGTAACATTTTGATCCTTTTGGGTCTTGCTTTCAATATCTGTTAGCTGGGACCAGAGCAACATTTAATCTAGGGCCCATTGTCACCTGCTACTGAGGTAAGACCCTCCTACCCACCCTACCTAATGCCCCGTGCATTTGGAGGTTTCCCAGTCTTGTTGGGCTTCCCGGTGGTAAAGAACCTGCCTGCCAATGCAGGAGACGTAAAGCAATGTGGGTTCGATCCCTAGGTTGGGAAGATCCCCTGGAGGAGGGCACGGCAACCCACTCCAGTGTTCTTGCCAGGAAAACCCCTTGGACAGAAGATCCTGGCAGTCACAGGGTTGGAAATGATGGAGTAACTTAGCACTCCTAGGACCCTTGGTCTCTGAATATCTGACTTCTCTCAATCTTTGCTAAATATCAGCTTTCTCAATTAGATTATTTCCTTAAAACTTTTAAAAATTAAAAATTCTTTAATACAGCTCTGTGTCTTTGTTTTTGGAACAGATAAAACATCTTGCTGTTGTTGTTTAGTCACTAAGTTGTGTCCAACTCTTTACAGCGCCATGAACTGTAACCCTCCAGGCTCCTCTGTCCATGGGATTTCCCAGGCAAGAACATTGGAGTGGGTTGCCATTTCCTTCTCCAGGGGATCTTCCTGACTCAGAGGCCAAACCCACATCTCCTGCAATGCAGGTGGGTTCTTCACCACAAAGCCACCTGGGAAATCTGGATAAAACATCTACATGGCTCAAAACTAGGAAGATCAAAAGAGAATACAGCGGTAACTTTTCTTCTCACTCCTATCCTCCCCCAGAAACCACCACCGTTTCTTATTTAACCTTTCAGTGGTATTTTATGCATATAAAAGCAATATATAACTACTCTTTTAAAAATACAAATGGTGGTATTTTATTACACTGTTCTGCTTCTTACTTTTTTCATTTATCTATCTCAGAGATTGAATGACTATGTTGTATTCCATTATTTGGATATTGCATAATTTACTTGAAACTTTGTACCAGACATTTCAGAATTCAGGATTCTCATACTTTGCTATAAGAAACAATGCTGGGGTGTTCACCCTTGTGCATAGGTCTTTTATCTCATATATGAGAATATCTGTGGGAAAAATTCATGGAATTGTGGGGTCAAAGGAATGTGCCTTCGTAATTTTGATTCAGTTCAGTTCAGTTCATTTGCTCAGTCATGTCTGACTCTTTGCGACCCCATGAATTGCAGCACGCCAGGCCTCCCTGTCCATCACCATCACCCAGAATTCACTCAAACTCACATCCATTGAATCGGTGATGCCATCCAGCCATCTCATCCTCTGTCGTCCCCTTCTCCTCCTGCCCCCAATCCCTCTCAGCATTAGAGTCTTTTCCAATGAGTCAACTCTTTGCATGAGGTGGCCAAAGTACTGGAGTTTCAGCTTTAGCATCATTCCTTCCAAAGAACCCCCAGGGCTGATCTCCTTCAGAATGGACTGGTTGGATCTCCTTGCAGTCCAAGGGACTCTCAAGAGTCTTCTCCAACACCACAGTTCAAAAGCATCAATTCTTTGGCACTCAGCTTTCTTCCTG
>NW_011476066.1:5577-11826 GCF_000754665.1 Bison bison bison | reverse complement strand
CCACTGGAAAAACCATAGCCTTAACTAGATGGACCTTTGTTGGCAAAGTAATGTCTCTGCCTTTGAATATGCTATCTAGGTTGGTCATAACTTTTCTTCCAAGGAGTAAGCGTCTTTTAATTTCATGGCTGCAATCACCATCTGCGATGATTTTGGAGCCCAGAAAAATAAAGTCTGACACTGTTTCCACTGTTTCCCCATCTATTTGCCAGTAATTTTGATTACATATTGGCAAATTGCTCTCTATGGTGTTTGTACCAATTTACATTCTAAACAAAATAAAACAAAAACAAAACAATGGATGAGTGTCTGTCGGGAACCGCATTAGGCATTACTGACAACATGGAGGCATGGCCCCAACTCCTTCTCGTTGTCCCACAGGCATGGACCCAGGATGAAGGAGTATGCCTTGTGATTCTGACTTGTTCTTTCCTTTACTCGGCTGAGTTGACTGAAAAGAATATTAAGGTGCTTATTGTTCTTGAGAGGAGCATCAGATCAGATCAGATCGGATCAGTCGCTCAGTCGTGTCCGACTCTTTGCGACCCCGTGAATCACAGCACGCCAGGCCTCCCTGTCCATCACCAACTCCCGGAGTTCACTCAGACTCACATCCATTGAGTCAGTGATGCCATCCAGCCATCTCATCCTCTTTCGTCCCCTTCTCCTCCTGCCCCCAATCCCTCCCAGCATCAGAGTCTTTTCCAATGAGTCAACTCTTCCCATGAGGTGGCCAAAGTACTGGAGTTTCAGCTTTAGCGTCATTACCTCCAAAGAAATCCCAGGGCTGATCTCCTTCAGAATGGACTGGTTGGATCTCCTTGCAGTCCAAGGGACTCTCAAGAGTCTTCTCCAACACCACAGTTCAAAAGCATCAGTTCTTTGGCACTCAGCTTTCTTCACAGTCCAACTCTCACATCCATACATGACCACTGGAAAAACCATAGCCTTAACTAGACGGACCTTTGTTGGCAAAGTAATGTCTCTGCCTTTGAATATGCTATCTAGGTTGGTCATAACTTTTCTTCCAAGGAGTAAGCGTCTTTTAATTTCATGGCTGCAATCACCATCTGCGATGATTTTGGAGCCCCCCAAAATAAAGTCTGACACTGTTTCCACTGTTTCCCTATCTATTTCCCATGAAGTGGTGGGACCGGATGCCATGATCTTTGTTTTCTGAATGTTGAGTTTTAAGCCAACTTTTTCATTCTCCTCTTTCACCTTCATCAAGAGGCTTTTTAGTTCCTTATAAGGGTAGTGTCATCTGCATATCTGAGGTTATTGATATTTCTCCCGGCAATCTTGATTCCAGCTTGTGCTTCTTCCAGCCCAGCGTTTCTCATAGGAATAATTAAAATAGTTAGAAGCTAAAGATTTAAGGAATGTTGTAATGTTAGCATATTTTACTATAGCTTATAGAGATTAAGAATTTTGGAGATATTAGTGGTTAGAAGCCTTTTTAAAGAAAGTGAGCTCAGGATACTAGGGGCAAACAGGATTTAGAAAGATAAGAAATAAACTGAGGAATGTGGTATGCAGCCCAGACATTAGCATGAGTTACAATGTATTCACAAGGACACATGAGAAGAAGTAGATAAGAGTATGGCTGAGGAAGGAACTCCTTTTGAGGGGCAGCAGTGATTTATGGAGACAACAAATCTGGGTCAGGGGGAACTGAAAATGTCAAATCTCTGACCTAATGCTTTTGTAAAAGTATAAAAGAGAATCTTAAGCTTGAAATAAATATGCAGTCCAGGAAAACTGAGAGGCTGCATCGTTTCTCATCAACACTGCCCATCCCTTTAGGCTGATTCCCTGGCTGCTGGAGCTGGACTCTGGCAAATGTCTGTTTTTTCTATGTCTTCACCATATAATGTATTACCTTTGCCAATCTTACTGGTAAAAAAAGTGGCATCTTAATTTAAATACCTTCTTTTTTATGAGTTAGGTTAAATCCAAAAGTCCAAAAGCAATTTGCACTTTTTTCTGTTAATTGTTTATTCTCAGAATATTGGTTTAGTCCTCATTTTCCTATTCAAGGCCCTTGAAGAATAAAATGCATGTGACTTTGGGGGAAGAGAGTGGAAACTAGGCAGGTCAGAGCAGTCATTGGCCTCCTGAGGACACATAAGATAATTACAATAAGGACCAGGGACTCAGAATCTTAAATTTGCCAGGAATCTTAGAAATAACACACAACTGAATTTTTTGTATCTATTTTTAGTTTTTACCATTTTCATCTCCACTCATTCCACTCCTGCCTCCATTGGAATCCTGAAAGTGTTTCACTTCTAAAAACATTTCTAAACATTAAAAAAACTGCAATCAGCATATACTCTTCAAATGTAGCCCACGCCACTTGTGTATGCTTTCACAAGACTCTATGAGAAAATGCTTTCATTTTCACTTATAGAAGTCCACAGTCCTGAAATCCTCAATCCTGACATCTAAAACGTTCTTAGAAATGGAAAGTGTTCTATAATAGGTTTGACACCAAAACTTTGAAAGTGGCAAAATCTGACAGTAACTGATGGGTAGCTGTTTAGAGTTTTTATCTATCATACTTACTGTGAGTATCCAAATGTTTTTCAGAAGGATTGTTCATCATCTTTACTCTTTTTTAAAATTGGAGTATAGTTGTTTGCAAGGCTGTGCTAATTTCTGCTGTACAGCAAAATGAATCAGCCATATGTATACATACATCCCCTCTATTTTGAATTTCCTTCTCATTCAGGTCACCACAGAACACTGGGTGGAGCTCCCTGTGCTGTACAGCAGGTTCTCATTAGTTACCTATTTGATACACAGTGTCAGTAGTGTATCAGTAGTGTAGATGCCAATCCTAATCTCCCAATTCATCCCACCCTCTCTTTCTCACCTTGTCCCCTGCTGGGTCCACACAGCTGTTCTCTACATCTGTGTTGCCTCTTCTGCCCTGCAAAAAGGTTCATCAGTACGATTTTTCTAGATTCCACATGTATGCAAGAATATATGATATTTGTTTTTCTCTTTCTTACTTCACTTATCTATGTTCTTACAGGGTGTTTCCCTGGATGCGGCTGTAATATAATGATATTATATTATATAGACGGTATATTGCATTTCTGAAATCTGTAAAATGTTCAACAGTCAAAAGCACTTGAACTTGATGGTGTCAGATAAGAGACTGTGGACCTGCATTTGGACTTAAAAACTTGTCATTGCTCAGGAATGTTTTAACTCTGCCTTGATCTCCTTGAATTCGGGAGGCCTGTGTGAGTCAGCTCAAGTTGTTCAGACAAGTCCAGCAGAGTCAGTTGTGCAATAATATCATGAGAATGTGAAACGTTTAGTCACTCAGTTGTGTCTGACTCTTTTGCCTGGCTCCTCTGTCCATGGGATTCTCCAGGCAAGAATATTAGAGTGGGTTGCCATGCCCTCCTCCAGGGGATCTTCCCGACCCAAGGATCGAACCTAGGTCTCCTGCACTGCAGACAGATTCTTTACTGTCTGAGCCACCAGGGAAGCCCATCATGGTAATATTCTGGCATCAATAGTTATAGTGCTTATCCCAAGTTTTGGGTCTACCTCTGACATTTAAACATATCTTAAAGAATACAGATTATTTGAAAATATTGTTAATGGATTTCCCTGGCTGTCCAGTGGTTAAGACTGCGCTTCCACTACAGGGGTACAGGTTCCATTCCTGGTCCAGGAACTAAGACCTCACATGCTGCAAGGTGTGGCCAAAAAATAAATATACACATAAGTAAATAAATAATTAAAAAGATAAAACTACTGTTAGTGACTTAATTTGAGAACCAAAATGTCATACCACTCTTCTCTTAAGGAGTATTTGGAGATTGGGAAGTGAGCTGTTAAAAAAGTCTTATATATGAAACTGTTCATGTAGGAAAATAAGGATTTTCTGTGTAGTGTATAATCAAAACAAAATACAGAGATAAATTATCTACAACTTTAATGACAAATGTTTGCAGCAACTTAACTGTTCTCATTGCCTTACTAAGTAAATATTTTACATATGATCTCACTAAATGTTTGTTTAATTTTTTTGGCTGTGCTGGATCTTCGTTGCTGCGTGGGCTTCCCGTTGCAGTGGCTTATCTTGTTGTGGAGCAATGCACTAGGGTATGCTGGCTCAGTAGTTGTGTCTGGAAGGCTGCAGAGCTCAGGTGCATGGGCTTAGTTGCTCTGAGGCATGTGGGATTTCCCACACCAGGGACTGAACCCATGTCTTCTGCATTGGCAGAAGCTGAAGTTGAATGGTTCAATAAAGACCTACAAGACCTAGAACTAACACTAAAAACAGATGTCCATTTCATCATAGGGGACTGGAATGCAAAAGTAGGAAGTCAAGAGATACCTGGAGTAAGAGGTAAGTTTGGCCTTGGAGTACAAAATGAAAGCAGGGCAAAAGCCAATAGAGTTTTGTCAAGACAAACGAACACCCACTTCCAACAACACAAGAGCTGACTCTACACATGGACATCACCAGATGGTCAATACCAAAATCAGATTGATCATATTCTTTGCAGTCAAGGATGGAGAAGCACTATACAGTAAGCAATAACAAGCCTGGGAGCTGACTGTGGCTCAAATCAAGAATTCCTTATTGCAAAATTCAGACTTAAATTGAAGAAAGTAGGGAAAACCAGTAGACCATTCAGGTATGACCTAAACCAAATCCATTACTATTATACAGTGCAAGTGACAAATAGATTTGAGATTATATCTGATAGAAAGCCTGAAGAACTATAGACGGAGGTTTGTGACATTGTACAGAAGGTGGTGATCAAACCCATTCTCAAGAAAATGAAATGCAAAAAGGCAAAATGGTTGTCTGAGGAGGCCTTACAAATAGCTGAAAAAAGAAGAAAAGTGAAAGGCAAAGGCGAAAAGGAAAGATATATCCATCTGAATGTAGAGTTCCAAAGAACAGCAGGGAGAGATACGAAAACCTTCCTAAGTGCAGAGAAATAGAGGAAAATAATAGAATGGGAAAGACTAGAGATCTCTTCAAGAAAATTAGAGATACCAAAGGAATATTTTCATACAAAGATGGGCACAATAAAGGACAGAAATGGTATGGACCTAACAGAAGCAGAAGATATTAAGAAGAGGTGGCAAGAATACACAGAAGAACTATACAAAAAAGGTCTTCATGACCCAGATAACTACAATGGTGTGATCACTCACCTGGAGCCATACATCCTGGAGTGTGACGTCAAGCGGACCTTAGGAAGTATGACTATGAACAAAGCTAGTGGAGGTGATGGAATTCCAGCTGAGCTTTTTCAAGTCCTAAAAGATGATGCTTTGAAAGTGCTGCACTCAATATGCCAGCAAATTTGGAAAACTCAGCAGTGGCTAGAGGACTGGAAAAGGTTAGTTTTCATTCCAGTCCTAAAGAAAAGCAATTCCAAAGAATGTTCAATCTACTGAACACTTGCGCTCATCTCACACGCTAGCAAAGTAATGCTCAAAATTCTCCAAGCAAGCCTTCAACATTACATGGGCCAAGAACTTCCAGGTGTTCAAGACGGATTTAGAATAGGCAGAGGAACCAGAGATCAAATTGCCAACATCTGTTGGATTCATAGACAAAGCAAAAGAATTCCAGAAAACCATCTACTTCTGTTTCATTTACTACTCTAAAGCCTTTGACTGTGTGGATCACAACAAACTGTGAAAAATTCTTAAGGAGATGGGAATACCAGACTACCTTACCTGCCTCCTGAGAAATCTGTATGCACGTTTGAACAGGACATGGAACAACAGACTGTTTCAGAATTGGGAAAGAAATAACATCAAGGCTGTATATTGTCATTCTGTTTGTTTAAATTATATGCAGAGTATATTACGCAAAATGCTTGGCTGGATGAAGCACAAGCTGGAATCAAGATTGCCAGGAGAAATACCAATAACCTCAGATATGCAGATGACACTACCCTATGGCAGAAAGTGAAGAATAACTAAAGAGCCTCTTGATGAAAGTGAAAGAGGACAGTGAAAAAGCTAGCTTAAAACACAACATTTAGAAAACTAAAATCATGGCATCTGGTCCCATTGCTGCTGCTGCTGCTGCTAAGTCACTTCAGTCGTTTCCGACTCTGTGCGACCCCATAGACAGCAGCCCATAGGGCTCCTCTGTCCCTAGGATTCTCCAGGCAAGAATACTGGAGTGGGTTGCCATTTCCTTCTCCAATGCATGAAAGTAAAAAGTGAAAGTGAAGTCACTCGGTCATGTCC
>NW_011476066.1:3619-5477 GCF_000754665.1 Bison bison bison | reverse complement strand
AGGCTCCTCTGTCCATGGATTTTCCAGGCAAGAGTACTGGAGTGGGGTGCCATTGCCTTCTCCCATTACTTCATGGCAAATAGATGGAGAAATAATGGAAACAGTGACAGACTTTATTTTCTTGGGCTCCAAAATCACTGTAGGTGGTGACTGCAGCCATGAAATTAAAAGACGCTCCTCGGAAGAAAAGCTAGACAGTATATTAAAAAGCAGAGACGTTACTTTGCCAGCAAAGGTCCGTCTGGTCAAAGCTATGGTTTTTCCAGTAGTCATGTATGGATGTGAGGGTTGGACCATAAAGAAAGGTGAGCACCGAAGAATTGATGCTTTTGAACTGTGGTACTGGAGAAAACTCTTGAGAGTCCCTTGGACTGCAAGGAGATCAAAGCAGTCAATCCTAATGGAAATCAACCCTGAATATTCATTGGAAGGACTGATTTTGAAGCTTAAGCTCCATTACTTTGGCCACATGATGCGAAAACTTGACTCATTAGAAAATACCCTGAGGTTGGGAAAGATTGAAGGCAAGAAGAGAAGGGATGACAGAGGATGAGATGGTTGGATGGCATCACTGACTCAATGGACATGAGTTTGAGCAAGTTTCGGGAGTTGGTGAGGGACAGGGATTCCTGGCATGTTGCAGTCCATGGGATTGTGAAGAGTTGGACACAACAGAGTGACTGAACTGGACTGAACCAGGGATTAAACCCGAGCCCTCAGCAGTGAAAGGGTGGAGTCCTAAATGCTGGACCTTCGGGGAATTTCCTGTAGCTATGTTTTCTCACTGTGGACAGGGAACCCTTACTGATGCTCAGCACTTTATCTGTATTAGCTCATTGAAGCACCTCAGTGATGCTTTCAGAAAGCATCATTATCCTCTAAGAAAACATCATTATCCTCCTCTTAGTGATGAGGAGGGCTTCCCTGATGGCTCACGTGGTAAAGAATCCACCTGCAATGCAGGAGACAGGGGTTGAATACTTGGGTTGGGAAGATCTCCTGGAGAAGGAAAGGCAACATATTCCAGTATTCTTGCTTCGAAAATCTCATGTTCAGAGGAGCCTGGCAGGTGACAGTTCATGGAGTCACAGAGTCATACATGATTGAGCGACTAACATTAGAGTAAAAAAAACTGGGTCTAAATAATTTGCACAAGATCATATAACTTCTGAGTGCCAGAATCAAGATGCAAAGGGAGAGATGTCTGACTTCAAAGCTCAGCTCTTGAATAATACCCAATATAGCATATAAGTAAGACTTTTGTTCCCTTTTTAGCACGGTTCAAACCTACAAAGCACGTGATTTCTGTCATTAAAAAAAGTTTTAAAGCAATCTGCAATGAGTTTGAGAGTAATTTAGTAATGCAGAAAGTCACAACACTGCAGCTTGAAGGGATGTGAGGAGTATATGAAGAAACGGCACTGATATACCTGTAGTGGTGGTGCTGGTGCGGGTGTTAGTGAGGGTGGTGGTGAGGGTGGGGGGGTGGCGGTGACTGGATGGTGATGACGGTGGTGGTAATGGTGATGGCTGTGGTGGTGATGGTTCTGGTTTTGATGGTGATGGATGGTGGCAGTGAGAGAGTGCTATTTATGATATTCCAGTCTCTATCAGCTCAAGTGTCTGCATCATCAACCTTATTAGATGCCTCATGGCAACCCTGACAACAGTGCACGGGATATATACCGTTGGAGGAAATTGAAGAAGATTTCCAAAAGATTCCCCTGGGTGGTTGTGGTGGTGCGGATGGTTATTGGGGTGGCGGTGGCGGTGGCAGTGGGCATGGCGGTGGGGGTGGAGATGGAGGTGGCTGTGTGGGTATGAGTGGCAGTGGCAGTGTCTGTGGCAGTGGGCATGG
>NW_011476066.1:0-1718 GCF_000754665.1 Bison bison bison | reverse complement strand
TGGTGCAGGGCTCACAGGTGAAGTTGCTCAGCTTGGTCTTCTGGCCTCCAATGTTGCCTGGCCCCTGCTCCTGGCTGTGAACTGGCTCTTCACACCCTGGAGAGGAGAAGATGGGGGTGGAGAGGGAAGTCAGTGGGAGGAGTGGGAGCCCACAGAACAAGCTGAGAGCCTTCAGGAGACATGGCCAATGGGGGCTCTCCTGATGCACCAGAGTTGGATGGGATGAAACTCAGTTCTGGGCAGAGTTCCTCATCTGCAGAGATGAGGGCCGACTGGTTCCCAGTGGGCTGGAGCCTTCAAAGGACAAGTCAGGGGAATGGCTTCTGGGGGCAAAGCTTAGGCCTGACCCTCTTTTCCTTCTCATGGGGGAGACACATGCTTGAGTTGCAACTTACTCCTGCACCTGGGCATGGCACGGTGCCATGTGCCATCATCCTGGCAGACAGCTGTGAAGGACAGGAGTGCCTTGTTCCCCTGTTGGAGCAGAGGTGGAGCAGCCATTAGTACAAGGAGGCCCTGAGGCTCCCTCCTGCCCTTGCCCACAGGGGCGCAGTAAGGATGCAAAGTCAGCTCTCAGCCCTTGAACCTCAACACCTGTGGTTGTGTCTCCTGGCCCTTCTTCCTAGCCGGTCCTCTCAAACCAGACTGACAGATGGGTGCATTGAGCCACCCAGCAGGAAGTCAGAGCTGAGGACTTGCCTGGTGGTGCAGTGGTTAAGAATCCACCTTGCAGTGTAGGGGACCCTGGGTGGAGCCCTGGTTGGGGAACTAAGATCCCACATGCTGGAGAGCAACTAAGCTCAAATGCTGTAACTGTTGAGCCTGCATGCTGATGCAGCCAAATAAGTAAATAAATAAAAGGTTTTTTTAAAAAGCCAGAGTTAGGGCTAGTTGTTACCTCCAATAATCCCCTCTGTAGACTCTTGAGGGGATTTCAGGAGTTTCCACTGAGGTTCAGTTGAACACCATAAATTTATTTTTTAAAATATTTATTTATTTTGGTGGTATCGGATCTTAGCCGCCGCACTCAGGATCTTTGATCTTCTTTGTAGGATCTTTAGTTGAGGTATGTGGGGTCAGGTTTTCTGACCAGGGATTGAACCCAGGCCCCCTGCATTGGAAGTGCAGAATCTCAAACACTGGAACACCAGGGAAGTCCCTGAACTTCACAATTTCAAATTAAAAAACGAACAAGTCACAAGCCCAGTTGTGTGTTCTCTGCATTGAAACAAAAGTCTCTGCCCTGAAGTAGGGCCGTGTTTCTTCCCTCTGGACTGCCCTGCCAGGTAAGCCCCGTATCACCCCATTGCCCCCAGGCTGCAGTCTCCTCAAGGCTAAGGGCCTTTCCTAAAATACTAGCGCAGCCCAGCCACTTTCAAGGGGGCTCGAGATGCTGACATATGCTAGGTGCTGTCCTAGGCCAGCAGATGGCAGGGACAGGACAGGAGATGGCACCCTGCAAAATGAAAAGTAACTGGGCAACATGAATGAGTTTTATTAACACCAACAATCATCTCAGATTGTTAGCCCTGGAACAGACTGCAAGAGAATGTGTATAAGAACTGGGATATCTGAGCAAAATGTAAATAGTTGTATCGTCCCTCAGTCATATCCAACTCTTTGTGACCCCATGGACTATAGCCCACCAAGCTCCTCTGTCTATGGGATTTCCCAGGCAAGAATACTGGAGTGGGTTGCCATTTCCTTCTCCAGGGGAT
>NW_011476065.1:41557-43326 GCF_000754665.1 Bison bison bison | reverse complement strand
GGGCAGAGTCCCCAGCGCAGGAAGAGAGTGGGAAAGTGACAGCTCAGCAAGGCCTGGGCCTTGGGGAAAGGGCCTCTGGCTGCTGTTCTTCCCCTGACTTGCTGCGGGAGGTCCCGAGTGTGCCCCCGCCCCACCCCGCCACTACCCCTGCACTGGCCTTGGTCTCCTCCTACCTCACCCGTTAAACAGAGGTGTGGGACGTGGTCCTTGCAGCACTGGCATCCGAGGTTCTGTGAGTTGCTTTGAGAAGTCCAGGAAGGCTTCCTGGAGGAGGAGGCGTGTTCTGAGCACTGATGGCAGGGCAAAGCCTGCAGAGGCGGAGGGGAGAGCACCTTTGGGGTGGGGCCGGGTGAGGGTACAGGGGCAGCTGGAGGGTGGGGGTGAGGAAGCCACGTCACTCTCAGGGGCTGATGTCAGGCTGGGGCATAAGCAAAGCTGTCGGGGGTGCACGTGGGCGCCTGCTGCCGGGCCTGGTCCTGGGACCAGCGCCTGGCTCGGGCGTTGCTGCTCCTCGGCATGCCCATGTCTGCAGAGTGAGGCTGAGGCGCTCTAGCTGGACGGGGCGGGGGTGTCGGAGCCGAGGCTGCTGACAGCCCTGGGCGCCTGGCCTGTGCCAGCACCCTCCCATCACGCCGCCAGGCTGCCCGCCGCTGGGGGCCCCCCACTCAGAGCCAGAAAGACCAAGGGGCCATCTGTGTCAGACCTGGGAGGGGGCTGTGTGGCCACGCCTTCGGGAACCCGGTCGAAAGTTTAGATGTGGAGAGGGAGGTGCGTCTGAGTGCAGCACACCTGCCGTCTGCAGGAATCCTCCATGCGCTCCCATTCTGCAGAGGAGGAGACTGAGGCCCAGAGAAAAGGAGGCATTTGGAGCCCTGTCCTTGCAACTGGCAGGAGACGGGGCCACGCGGGGAGCAGCTTACATGCCGGGGCGGGGTCTGGTTTCACGCCTGTCCTGCCTGCCAGACTTCTCTCCCACCCGGCGAGTCCCCTTGTCCACGAGGCAGGACCATGACGAGCTTTCTGGGATTCAAGTAGCAGAGACACATGCAAGGCAGCATGTTCACAGCGAGTCACCCCGTGGGCCCCAGGGAGGGCTGGGGGCCTGTACACCGGCCCACAGCTGGCTCACCGTCCTGTCTTCCCGCGGACCAGCTCCTCCGGCTCCACACTCAGGCCGCCCTGCTGCAGCCTGGACACCCATGTCTCCACCCAGGGCCAAGGGAGTAGGGACTGGCCAGTCTCCAGGCCCCGGTTCTGTTTCCTGGGAGACAGAAGAGGGCTGGCCCAGCTGGGGTGGGGGGAGTCCTTTCCACCCCGTGCCTGGCAAGCGGTGTCCAGAGGGGCAGCAGCATTGGGCACGAGGCTGTGGGACCCTCTGGGCCCGGAAGGCCCTGGGTTCCCTGCGTCAGGGAGTGGGTCCCCCGTGGCCTTCAGCTGTGATGGGCCCATTAATCTGAAACAACACGCATGCTTCACGTGCGTGAACTGATGGGGGCTGGGCTTTGGCTCAGCCAGCGGGACTGACTTTGGCCAACTCTGAACCTCAGTCTCTTCATCGGCAAATTTGGGGTCCCAGTGCCTCTGCTACCCCCCACGACCCCCCGGGAGGCCAGGGAGGGCCGCCGCAGCCCCTTCCACTGCCCGCTGTCTGGCCACCCCAGGGTCAGGCTGAGATGAGCTGTGCCCTGTGGTCCCCGGAGGGCAGTGTGTGGGCATGGGGCCCAGTGCTTCGCCGGCAGCTGCCCGCTTCGCTTTGCCTCACCTCCATG
>NW_011476065.1:33499-41440 GCF_000754665.1 Bison bison bison | reverse complement strand
GACAGCAGGCCTGGCCCCTGGCCCCATCCCCCACTGGCCCCCGCCTCTGCACACCCAGCTCCCCGGATCAGGCCCCGGTCGGCCTGCACCCTTGGCAGGGCTGGTGGGCCGGCTGGCCTCAGCCACCCTGGGGGCCAAGGGAGGTCGAGCTGCCCAGCAGGGTGCCCAGGAATGCAGGGGTCCCTGGGGCTGCTGCTTCATCTGTGTGGCCTGAGCTGTGTCTTCCTGACCGGGCCCCGTGGGCCCAGCTGTCTGGACCTGCCTGTCTACACTTCTGTCTGTCTGAATTTGGAGCTGTCTCTGAGTCTGGGTCTTGTCTTGCTGCTCCGGGCCTGTCTGGATCTACCTTTCTGTCCCTCTATCTGTCTGCTCGGGGTCTGGGGGCCCCTCCCCGCGTGGCCTCTGACACACAGCGCTGGCTGGGCCCGACCCCACGGACACGTCCACATCCTCCTCCGTCTGTGGACTGGGGTCCACGGCGCCCCTGCCCAGCTGCTCCCTGCCAGGCTACCTGACCCTGCAGACGAGCCTACGGGGAACCCCTGAGCCTTCAGCCTTGCCACACGGGGCTCAGGTCCCCTCACCCCTGACCCTCCGACCGCCAGACCCCCTGAGTCTCCCGACGAAAGCCCCATCTGTCAGTTCTTCTCGCACATTCCTGGAAGAAGGAAAATCAGCCCAAATTCCAGCAAGTCTTTGGCAAGGCTTATCAGCAACTTTAGAAACGTGCACACCACGAAACTCTTCACTGCGCATTCCTAGGAACCTGGGGAGTAATGCAGCTCCTGGCTGAGTGAGCGGGGCCCCTCCACATGGCGGGGCCCATGCCGGGGATCCCCGCAGACAGTCTCTTGTCTAGAAGAACCTGGGGCATCTGGGGAGAGACGTCTCCGTAACCAGCAAAGGTGCGGAGGGTGCAGACAGAGTGTCACTTTCGTTTAGGAGGGGGACGGAAATCTATATTTGCTTACCTTTTTGGAAAGAAGCCACAGGACGGCAAACCCAGAACTCAGTGAAACCGTCAGTCTGGACAGAGCAGGGAGGAAGCAGGACCTCTCTGAATGCACCTGGTTTTATGCTTTTGACTTTGGAACCAAATGTTTTCTACACTGAAAAAAGCACACGGGCGACTCCCTGGAGGCCCAGTTAATGAGGACGTCCCCTTCCAAGGCGGGCAGGGCTCCCCGGTGGCTCAGACGCTGATGAAGTCACCTGCAGTGCGGGAGACCCGGGTTTGACCTCTGGGTCGGGAAGATCCCCCGGAGAAGGGAATGGCAACCCACTCCAGTGCTCTTGCCTGGAGAATCTCATGGACAGAGGAGCCTGGCGGGCTACAGTCCATGGGGGCTGCAAAGTGTCGGACACGACTGAGTGACTGACACTTTCACTTTCCAAGCAGGGGGTTGCAGTTCCATCCCTGGTCGGAGAGCTAAGACCCCACATGCCTCACAGCCGGAAAACCAAAAAACTAGGAGCAATATTGTAACAAATTCAGTAAAGACTTTAAAATACTAAAGCCACCTTTAAAAAAAAAAAAAAAAAGCTAAGCTACTTTTAGGTCCCACATTAAATCAGTGTGTGTGTGTGTGTGTGTGTTTTAAGACAGTAAAAACTAACTGAAATAAATGACCCTAAATATTGAGGTGGTGGGGGGAAAAAAGAGCATACTAAGAATTATTTCAAGTGACTTTGAAACAGACTTTTTACTTCACACCCCTAAGGGGACAAAAACAAAAAGAATAAGAAATACCAGATTCCGTTCAGTAAGCTTGTTAGTAAAAACATTGGTAAGAATACTTTTAAATGGGAAAAAGCAAGTAAGTAATGAAGTGTATGTTATGAGGAAATAAAATTTGCACTGTAAAAGTCACATAGACATCACATTTTAACATGGGAAAACCCCCTTCATGTCTAATTTTAAGTGGAAATATCAGTATAAACTCATGTTCATTTTTCTCTCCCTTAAAAAAAAAAGTGTTTCCTAGATCTGGCCACTGAAAAAGCCCAGAACCATTGCAAAGCCAGAAGCAACTAACACCTCTAGGGCCCAGACTGTGGGCTCTAGAACCACTTCCCCCAGCAAGAGAGCCAAGCGTCCCAGGACTGCAGCAAGAACTGGGACATCTTATGCCTGAAAGCAACGTGCCATGAAGGGTTAGCGGGGTCCCACGAAACTAACTTTGGGGCTTCCCTAGTGGCTCAGTCGGTAAAGAATCTGCCTACAACGCAGGAGACCCAGGTTTGATTCCTGAGTGGGGAAGAACCCACGGAGAAGGAAACAGCAACCCACTCTAGTATTCTTGCCTGGAGAATTCCATGGATAGAGGAGCCTGGCAGGCTACGGTCCACGGGGTCGCAAAAGAGTCGAACGCGACTCAGCGACTACACCACCACCATCAAAATGACACTGGAGCCCACGTGGAGGCCAAGCCCGTGGTCCCAGTGAGATCATTTAAACGTCAAAAAGGATAACGACTGCAGGAGATTGAAACGCATCGAATACGTATAAACCAGTGGGAATAAGATGGCGAAACGGCCACGGCCCTCACAGGGTGCCAACTTGTTCTGAAAACTGAAAAATTTACAAGCTGAGCATCTATGCGTTTCCTCTGCAGACAGTCTGTTGATATTACCAGCTACGTAATAGGGAAGATTCTTTAGAGAAGAGTCAGAGCTGATACACATAGGACAGGTGATAGCCTCTGAACAGTCTCTGTCTGCAACTCCTAACGAGACAACAGATCCCTCAGGGATTCCCAGCCGCTGCTGAAAGAATGAGGAGGAGCCGGCGGGGAGGCCTGGGCAGCTGAACGCCCAGGCTCATCCCAACATCGCAATGAGAGGGACAGCGGTCCTGGGGCCCTGAAGGTGGAGTGGTGGGAAGCCAATTTAGAGGGCAGAACCATGACAGAGGAACACGGGAAATGCTGCTGGAGGAACTGCAAGCCCGTTCTCGTACATGGAGAATTCTTTGAGATAAATGACCCAGTTTCTTCTGTAAACAACCTGCAGGGAGCAGGAATGAAGGGGAGCAACAGTCAAAAGAGCCAAACACAACTGGATCTGGATTTGAACAAGCCGACTGTGGGAAAGCATCTTGGAGATGAGCGGAGGCTTTTTAAAGGTCCTCACCTGTCCGATTCTGCGCTGAAGTGTTTATAAATAAACTGATGTGCTCTGGGATTTCCTTTAAGGAACTCAGTTGCTCCTTCCATGGTGTTCCCTGGGGTCAGGGGAATGGAAGGGATTGGGAGTTTGAGACAGGGTGTACTCAACAAAGCCCCTTGTTAAACCTCGGTGACCTGGAATGGGCCACAGTGGGAATATTTACACGACCCACAGGTTAAGTTGCTTCAGTCGTGTCCGACTCTCTACCACCCCGTGGACTGTAGCCTGCCAGACTTCTCTGTCCTTGGGGATTCTCCAAGCAAGGATACTGGTGTGGGTTGCCACGTCCTTCTCCAGAGCTTCTTCCCGACCCAGGAATTGAAGCCAGAATCTCCAGCAAATTCTTTATCTACTGAGCCACCAGGGAAGCCCTTAATTCCCCGACCCGTGATCAAACCCTCGCCCCTGCACTGGCAGTGTGGAGTCTTAACCACTGGGCCACCGGGGAAGTCCCTTAAGAATTTTTTAATGTCAACAGCCTAAATATAAAAAGGGAGTTGTTTTTCAGTTTTGAAAGATGAAAAACTTTTGAAAATCGGTTGCAGACCGTTTGAATACACTTAACACTACTGACCTGGACATTTAAAAATGGTTAAGATGATAAATTTTATGTGATGTATAATTTGGATATTTTAAAGGAAAGGGATCGTTTATGTTATAAAATGGAATATGGTTCAAAGTTATGTTGCAGAAGAAATTTTAATGATAAAGAAAAATGAGGGTGAGCTGGTTAGGTGATAAAGCAGGTTACAAAGCCATGCGTTCAGCCTGACTGCACTGGGGTCAGTTTTTAAACACATGAGCTGGTCATCTAGGGTTCCCAGGTGATGAAGAACCTGCCTCCCAGGAGGAGATGTCAGAGATGCCAGTTCGATCCCTGGATTGGGAAGATGCCCTGAAGGAGGGCATGGCAACCCACTCCAGTATTCTTGCCTAGAGAATCCCATGGACAGAGGAGCCTGGCGGGCTGGAGCCTGGCGGGCTAGAGCCTGTGGGGTCACAAAGAGTGGGACAGGACTGAAGCGACTGAGCACGCATGCACACACATGTCCACGAGCCACTCACCCGAGCTGCAAGTGTGCCAGGCTGAGCGCTCACGTAGAGGCCGAGAGCGAGGGTGTGTGCTGCCAGCTTCCCCTCCTGCAGACGTGGGAAGTGCTGGCACAGGCAGGGTCCCTCCTGCCCCGAGCCCCTGCCTCCTGCCGGCCCAGGGGTGTTTGTTTTCCCATTTAGAGCACTTGCTTGGCGTCCTAACCTAGGACAGGCTCCTGCGATGAGCTGGCGGTGAAGGTGGCGGGGTGTGTTGCAGGCCGCTGATGGAGAAGGGGGCGAATGACAGCCGGGACAGTGGTCATCACCGGCGGCATCTTGGCGACTGTGATTCTGCTCTGCATCATCGCGGTTCTGTGCTACTGCCGGCTCCAGGTACTCGGGGGCGTGGGGGTGGGGTGGGGAGGGAAGCCCAGAGCAGGGCCCTGCAGAGGGCGGGGGCCCCCACCAGGGCCAGGCCTCCAAGAAGGTGCAAGGCATCCAGCCCTGCCCAGCCTCCACATGTGAGGGCTCAGTGACAGCTTCCCAGACTCCCTGCGAGGCGAGGCTGCAGAGGTTCGGAGAGGGTGAGGGCCTTAGCCGACGTCACACAGCTGCGAGGAGGGGCGCAGTGGTGAGCCCTCGGGCTGCGCCTCCCTGCCCTGCCCAGCCTCAATGACTGTGCTGGGCCCTGTGTCTTCATGGGAGGAGAAGCCACGTGTGCAGGGCAAGCCACATGTGCAGACCGGCCCCCTTGAGCTAGACTGGGGCCAGCTCTGCCGCCTGCAGGCTGCCTGAACCCCGGCCCCCTGGGCCTCAGTGTCCCCACCTGCAGATGGGACTTGGTCCCTGCCCCTGCCCCGTGGTTGCTGTGGGGCGAAATGAGTGAAAGCCGCTCAGTCGTGTCCGACTCTTCGCGACCCCATGGACTGTACAGTCCCCGGAATTCTCCAGGCCAGAATTCTAGAGTGGGTAGTCTTTCCCTTCTCCAGAGGATCATCCCAACCCAGGTCTCCTGCATCACAGGCGGATTCTTTAGCAGCTGAGCCACCAGGGAAGGGGTGAAATGAGAGAACCCCTCCTTTAGGGACGCCAGGAGTCCGGGGCGCCTGGGCTCGAGCTCCCCTCCGTGGTCGAGATGGGGACATGGGTGTATGACGCGGGGGCATCCCGGCGCCCTCCCGGGCCCGCGCGGGGGCTGGGGGTCACTGTGGCCCTCTACCCACAGTACTACTGCTGCAAGAAAGACGAGTCGGAGGAGGACGAGGAGGAGCCAGACTTTGCGGTGCACTCGCGCCTGCCGCCGCTGCACTCCAACCGGAACCTGGTGCTGAGCAACGGGCCGGCGCTCTGCCCGGCTGCCGCCTTCAGCCAGAGGTCCCCGCAGGCCCGCGCCCTCTGCCGCAGCTGCTCCCGCTCCGAGCCGCCCGCCTTCTTCCTGCAGGAGCCGGAGGACGAGGGCGTCAGCAACGGGGGGGAGCGCGTGGCCTACAGGAGCATCAGCCAGGAGGACGTGGGGCCGCCGCCCGGGGGCTTTGGGGGGCTGCAGGCGCTCAACCCCAACCGCCTGTCGGCCATGCGAGAGGCCTTCTCCCGCAGCCGCCGCGTCAGCACCGACGTCTGAGCGCACCCCCGGCCCCCAGCAGAGCCTGAGACCATGGTGGGGGGGTCCCCGCCTGGCCCTGGGCCCCGAACCCAGCGGTCCTCGCGTGCCTGTCATCACAGGCACTTCGGGGCTCCCTGCAGGGGTCAGACCCAGTGAAGGCCGGTGGGGCCGCCCCAGGCAGCAGCCTCCGGGGCCTGGGTCTGCAGGGAGGCAGGCGTGATGCAGGTGCGGGTGGGGCCCCCAGGTGCCCCAGCTGCAGAGTGAGGCAGGGCTCCGGGGTGCGGACACCAGGCTGCGGATGCCAGGGCTGCCGTCAGCAAGGGGCCAGGGGCCGGGGCCTCCGTCGCGGCCGCTTCTGCCGCTCAGCCTGGCCACGCCCCTCCGTCCCTGGGTCTCGGTCTACCTACGTGTCCAAGGATGAGGTGGTGGCCACCAGGCTTGGGGTCCTGCAGCTCAAGCCTTGGGGGCCAAGTCTCCTGTCTCCCCCCACCCCCAGACAGCCTGGCTTCCAGGGCAGCTGAGACCCTGCTTGAGCCCGCCTCCCCGCTGATGCCCGAAGAAAAGGGGGTTTCTCGGGAGGTGCAGCCCCAACTGGCTTTTTGGTGAAAATGGAGCGGGGAGGAGGCCCTGTGCCAATCCTCCCGCTTCAGAAGTAAAACACGCAGCCCACTGCTCAGCCCTGATATGGTTGGGCAGACAGAGCCTCGCACCAGAGGCGGAAAGACCCACTGATGCCCCGTGGGACCTGAGACATGCCCTCGGGTCCACAGGGGGACAGGTGGGTCTCAGGAAGACCTGGGAGCAAGGCCTCAGGCTGCCCTTCCCTGCACCGGCCCCAAGCACCCGGCCCCCCAGGCGAGGACAGCTGAGCTCAGCCCCCATCAGGCCCCCTCAGGCCTAGCGGCTCCTCCCTCCACCCACTGAGAGAGCTGCCCCAAGCCCAGGGGCACCTACCGTGGGGGACACAGCCCCCGACTCAGAGGCCCTGTCTCCTCTCTCTGCAGTCTGGCCCCCAGAGCCCCTGTCCTCTCCTGGGCCCGCTCTCGCGCGCTCTCTCTCTGCCTCTGGGCCCCGCCATGGAGCGCCCCCCAACACCCCCGTAGGGTAGCCCCCGTCTGCCCAAGAAGACAGACCAAGCTCCCCAGCCAAGCGGCCTTCCCGGAAGACAAGCTCTGGGGCCAGTGGCTTCCCCCCGGTGTGGGCACCACAGCTCTCGCTGTCTCTCGAAAGCACTGCAGAGCTGTGACTCTGGACGTGAGCAGAGTGAGGAAGACTTACTATTTTGGGCATTCTCGATTTTTTCCCCCTCTTCTTCCCTTCGCTTCCTGCCTCAGTTTGGACTTGCTAATGGATTCGTGCCCAAGCTTCCCGTTCCTTTGTCAAACCCCAGAGTTCGTTTCTGATGTGTTGGCTGAGGGTGGGGGTGGGGAGGGGGGTGGGGGAAGGGTCCGGAGGTGGCACTTCCCGTGGCTGTTCTGCGTGGTCTCCTGTTTCCTTTTCTGGTCTCTGGCCTCTGTATAGATTCCTAGATCCATCTGACATCACCAACATGCACACACCCATCCAAGCTCTCCCTCAGCTCCGCCATGGAGACGGGGGGAGCTGCCCGCTCCCCGACAGAATCGAGAGCCAATAAAACTCCTCTCTGACACCTCGCGTGCTGTCTTTAGTCCGCCTGGGATTCCAGGCCGACCCAGACCCCTCTCCTGAGGTTCCTGGGAGGGGCCACATCCAGCCCAACCCAGACAGAGTGGGCCCTCCCTTTCCGTCCAGCCCCAGGGGTCAAGGCTCTGCCCAGAGGGGCTGGTCGTGGTCGCAGCCACGTTGGATTTTGACTTTCCTGGAGTGGCTGTATCGATCTTTCAAGATTGGAAACCACTGGCCTAAAATCCCTGAGGTCCTGGGGAGTGGGTTGGGGGGTGAGTCGCTGTGGCGCCTGGGGCGAGTGACTGGCCTCTGTGGGCCTCGGTCTCACCATCCACACGATGGGCGGCGATGGCACTGGAGTCACAGAGCTCTTAGGAGGATTAGAGGAGGTGCTGGCGACGCTTTGGGCGCAGAACCTGACCCACGCGATGCACGCAATGAGTGCTGGGGTGGGGAGTTGTCAGGAGAGGAGGGGGGGCAGTGGGCAGGAG
>NW_011476065.1:32043-33399 GCF_000754665.1 Bison bison bison | reverse complement strand
TGCGCCCCTGGACTGCCATGATCCCACCTCCGCTGGAACCGAGCTGCTGACCTTGAGGGAGCCCACTCCACAGGCCTCCACCTTCACGGCCACACACCCACCTGTGACGCTGTCCTAAACACTGCAGCCCACTCTGCTCTTATCCCGTTTTGGGAACAGAAGGCTCTGCACCCCAGCGAAACAGCCTGACAGCCACTCACCTCCCCAATCCCTGCCCCCGACGGAGACCCTCCCCGTTGGCATACGCACCCAGGGCCGGCTCACTGTCCCTCAGCCGGTGGACAGCCAGACCCTCCCTCCTCCGCTGCAGCCAAACCAAGGTGCTTTCAGCATCGTAAACACCCACCCCTCTCCCTGGAGGCTGTAGAGTCACTCCTGAGGCTGGACCAGCCGAAACATCACCTCCTCTGGGAAGCCCGCCGGTGTCCCAGCACCCGCCAGTCCAGATGAAGTGGCTCGTCTAAGAGGCCCGGCAGCAGTAATGAGGACCGTTTCCTGAGCCTCCGACGTGGACCCACAAGGTGCCCCCCACCCTGCCTGCCTCGCCCCTTGTGTTCTTACCAGCGCACCCCAAGGTGGGACCATTCCCCCCAGGGTGGGGAGGTCCCTTGCGCCCTGCGGGCCCCCAGGCCCCGCAGCAGTCAGGAGGCACGAGACCGGCTCAGTTCTGACTCCAGCACTGAGTCCAAAGCCCCTGAGCCCCTCCCTGCAGGCGCTCACTCACCTGTCACCTTTTTCTGTCTGCTTTCCCCGAATGTCATTCCTCAGGGAAGACACTGCAGTCCAGCCCTAGCCGCCCTCAGCCCCAGCCTGACCCAGATCCGGCCCCGGCCCCAGACCCAGCCCCAACCCCAGTCCCGGACCCAGTCCCAGCCTCAGAACCAGACCCGACCCTGGACCCAGACCTGGTCCCGGACCCAGACCCAGCCTCAGAACCAGACCCAGCCCTGGTCCCAGACCCGGTCCCGGATCTGAGGCTGCATCAGACCTTCCCGGGGCGGTGAGCCCAGAAGACACCCTGCCCCTCCTTTCAGAGCCCCGGATAGCCCACGATGCCGCCATAAATACGACCACTTTATTAACATACAGAGATTACTGACGGACAACAGCGCGGCCTCGGGCCGTGAGAAAGACGCCCCTCCTGGGCATAAAGTGCGGTGGGTCCTTCCGGGCCAGGAGCTTCGGATGGGCAGGCGAGCGATGCTAAGTTGTGAGATTACAAGTGCCCTGCAGGAGTCCCCGGGGGGGTCAGGGCCTGAGGCTCCCCCTGCAGCCCCTGCCGGTCTCCTGGGCCTGCAGCCCCGAAGGGAGACGGGGCGATCCCGGGCCTCTGGGGGGGCGGGGAGCCATCCTCGC
>NW_011476065.1:27346-31522 GCF_000754665.1 Bison bison bison | reverse complement strand
ACGCGGCAGGACCCCCGCCCCGCCCCATCCGCCTCCTCTCCTGGAGCTCTCCCTCGTACCCCTCGCCAGGGACATCAGGACCCTACCGGTGATGTGAAGGGCTCACAGGGAAGGTGGATACCCAGGGACCAGGATTTGGAGGAGGCCCTGACCTCACCCCAGAGGTCTGAACATCCCCGGGAGGCCCACCAGTCCCCTCCACTCAGTGGGTCCAAAATAGAGCTCATGGCTGGGCCCTAGCGCCCACCCAGAGCCTAGGACGCGCCTGCATCTTCCAGGTGCCCAAGCCAGAGAGCCTGCTTCAGGCCCTTGCCACCCTGCCCCTGCGTGGCCAGCTTGAAGGTGCTCTGGATGAGTTTGTCCAGGCCCTGATCCTTTGCTCCACCACCGCATCTTCTGAAGCCAGATGCTCTTTGCAAAAGGGAGGGTCTCGGCCTGGCTCCTGGGGGCCACAGGCTCCAGTCAGATCTCACCTGCCGCCCTTCCCACCCACAGCTCCCAGCTGGACTTGGCCACTCCCAGAGAGTGACTTCGCTCTCCGCCCTGCCTTGGTCTCTGGAGCCAAGAGTGCTCCCAGGTGACTGCCTGTGCATCCCTGAGGCCCTGGCATGGCTTCAGAGTCTGCCTCCTCACCTGGGGGCTCCGTTGGGCAAGGCTGCAGGTCGCAGGCTTGTCTGCCAACAGGCTTCACCAGCGGGTCGCAGCCCCGGACAATGTCGGTGCCCTGGTAGCACTTCACGTCGCGCATCCGCACGCCCACCCCACACGTCTTGGTGCACTGAGCGGGGAGAGGCGGCGTGAGCACAGCCCCCGCTGGGGCAGGGGCCCGGCCAGGGGAGTGGGGGGACTCAGCCCCCGGTGGGGCAGGGGCCCAGCCAGGGGAGTGGGGGGACTCTCCTCCTCTTGCCAGGTCGCTGAGTCTCCATGGACGCGGGACACACGGATGCTCAGGGGCTCGGGCACCCAGACGCTGCTGCCCCCGCCCCCCTGCCGCGTACTACTCAGCTTCCCCGTGAGGGCGTGGACCCCCCATCTGTCCCCCCACGCAGGTCCTTTGGTTCCAGCTCTCCAGCGTCCTGTGCTGCGGGAGGCTCAGGACACAGAGGGCCACAGCCCAGGGAGAGACTGGCTTCCCGCTCCAGTTAAGAGCTGGGGGCCAATCAACTACATCTTCCAGAGCCAGCACCCCCACCCGCAGCTTCCTGTCCAGATGTTCCCCTCGGAAAACCCTGCCAAGCTGCCCAGAACACCAGGGCCATCTGCTGACCCCAGTTACCCCGCTGGCCTCCCACTGAGATCCTAAAGGCGGTGGCTCCCTCTGGCTCCCCCTGCTGTGGGTGACCCCATATCACCCAGGCTCAGCTGGGACCTGAGCCCTCGGTCTGTGGAGGTTGGGGGTGGGGCTCCAGTCCTGACCACCCCACTCCACCCCCCACCAGTTCTATTCACAGAGGTACCGGGAGGGCTTCCAGCCTGATGCCTGCACCCAGCTTGAGGGAACCAGCCCAGCCTCGGGGACGGAGCCAGACAACAATCGGCCTTTGTGGGGGAGGCCCCAAGGCACCCGCAGCCATCCCCCACCCCCCAGAGAGAACGCACATCTGGCCTTTCCTAGCTCCCACTCCTCCACCCTGGGTGGATGGCTCAGAAGACACACTCTTACTAAGCCCCTGACCCAGGCAGAGGCAGCCACAGGGGGAAAAAACCCCACCGCAGCCAGGGACAAGGACGCAGAGGTCCTCCTGCCCACTGTCTGGTCACCCCTCGCCCACCCACTCATCAGGGTGATGGGTGCCCTGCCCCTGTGCCCCAGGCTCCTGGGCGAAGACCCATCTGGGCCTCCCCGTCTGGCCCCCCTACCCCGGAAGATGTGCATCCCCGGGTGGAGGGGGGCCTCCAGGTGGGGGCCGGTGATGCAGCCCAGGAGAGAGGGGGGTGCGTGGGAACCAGTAAAAACGGCCACCGAGACGCACCCCTGGGCTGTAAGAGTGGAGAGGCCCCGCTCCACGCCACCCTCCAGCCAGAGGCGGAGGAAGGAGCCCACAGGCCAGAGTCAGGCCGGCAGCTGCCACTCCTCCTGGCTTCCCTCTGCCCGGCGCACACCGTCCTCCCATCCCCCTCTGCCTCTCTGATTCTGTGTCCCTGCCTTGACTCTGGCTCCCCACCCTCCCAGTTCCCACTCGGGATCTGTCTGCCCCATGGTGAGTGTCAGGCACACAGGCCTTCAAGCGCGTGACTGAAGGGCTTCCAAAGGCAAGGCCGAAGCGACCTGGGCCAATAAACGGGCCCCGGATGAGTGTGGCAGGGATCCCAGAGGTGAGATCCGGGAGGACTTGGAGGAGGCAGCCCTCGTGCTCGCCAACGTGGAAGCGCTGACAGTCTCTCCAGGGAGGGAAAGCCCTGATGCAGGCTGAGCCGAGGGACGTGAGGGGCACTCGGGGTGGGAGAGGAGGTCTTTCGGCAGGACCAGAGATCAGGCCTGGCCTTAGGAGGGCCAGTGGAGGGCTCACCTCCGACCAGGGGCTGGTGTACCACTTGAAGCAGGGCCTCTCGAAGCAAGTGCTCTCCTCGGGGGGCTTCTTGGCCAGGCCGCACTCGGGGCCGCTGCGCGTCTGCGGCTTCCCGTTGGCCAGCTCCATGCACAGGACCAGCCTCTTCTTCACGCCTCTGCCACAGGTGGTGTTGCACTGGGGTGAAAGGGCAGACAGGTTAGGGGTCAGGGGCCAGAGGTCAGGAAGACCAGAACACGGGGCCCACAGCCATGCCCGTGAAAACGGCTCAGTCAACGGCAAGTGGGTAACAGCTAAGATCAATGACACGCTGGCTGGGAACCTCCTGGTCGATAACCGCATGGCCCCAGACAGATTTGATCAGAAACAATTTCACAGAAAAACCATCTGTTGTGAAATAAAGTGGTCAGTGACCATTTGCCTGGTGATGAATTAGCTGATAGCAATCTGCCTGAACCAAGCGTTTGAAAGCCATGTGGTTGGGAACCATGCGTCTGAAAACGGCAAGCTGGTGACCTTGACGGGTCACCAGAGGTCACGAGAACAGGCGGATGCACAGGGCCCGGGCCCAAGGGTGAGTATGGCCCAAGGACCCCCAACCCTGGGCTTCCACCTCGGGAACACGGGGTCGTGGGAAACGGATCGGCCGTGCACGCCTCACAGAACATTCACTATTTAGATCTGGGAAGTTTTAAGCGGTTTTCTTACCTTTCTTGGTTTTTTTCTATTTCAAGTTAGTGTTTGGCGGATTGTGGCATCATCATGTCCAATTAATTCCTCATTTAGCCAACCTGTCATTGTGGCCACCTGGCTTTCAGCCAGTTAAACGCTCTCCCAGACAGAGGGGCCCTGCTCGCCGGGCAGGGGGCACTCACCCGCTCCCAGTCCTGGGCCAGCCAGTGGGCGGGGCAGTTCTTGTCCCCACAGGGGTGGATGGCCAGGGGCTTGGTCTCCATCTGGCACTGAGACTCGGGCACAACCCGTCCATCGCTGGTCTTGCAGTACACATGTCTGATCATGCGGCCCTGCCCACAGCTGCCACTGCACTGCAGGGGGACACCCGGGGTCAGAGGCAGAGCCCCTCCCAGGGCCCCCGGGCCTCCTTCCCCAGAGAGAAGAGCAGCGGAGGGGAGGGAGGGTTGCCACGGTAACTGTTTTAAATACCATGCTCTGTTCTAATTACGGAAAGATGGCAGGCTCGATGAAAAACACACCTAAAACCCCAGAAGAGTCCCCTGTGCACCCAGCACCCAGAGGGGAGCGCAGTGGACATCTGAGCATCTCACCCAGGTGGGAGAAGAGAGAGAGGCAGGCAGGGAGCTTATAACGGGGGCATCGCAATGGGACTGCTTGTGTTGGTTCAAGGTTCTGATCCCCCGTAGTCACAAGGGTCAGCCCCCTGAGCACCCGGCCCTCACCGGCCCCCAGTCGGAGACAGTCCACTGGCGGTCGCAGGGGGGCCCTGTGCAGTCCTTCTCCCCCACAGGCCTGGTGTTGGGGTCACACAGCTTCTCGTCCTCCGAGCAGCGGATGTCCCGCGTCACCACGCTTCGCTCCCCACACTTGGCCGTGCACTGCGGGGAGACGGCGGGAGGGCGGGCTCGCGGCGGCCCTAGCTGCATGCGGACCCCTGCCCAGCTCTCACCCGGCTCGCCTGGCCCCCACC
>NW_011476065.1:16965-26992 GCF_000754665.1 Bison bison bison | reverse complement strand
GACCACTGGGACATCTCCCACTGCGGCCCGCAGGCCGGGCCCCGGCAGGTCTTGCGCTCTTCGGGCCGCACGGCCTCGGCAGCCTCACACAGGTCGCTGTAGACAGAGCTGTCGAAGCCGGGCGAGAGCATCTTCCAGCAGCGCACGATGCGGAACTGGTAGCCCTCACCGCAGGTGCGTGAGCACTCGCTCCAGCTGCTGGTCTCCCACCTGCCTCAGGAGGGCACGGCCTTCAGTGACCCCCACCCACTCCCAGCTGCGACCCCATGCGGTTCCCTCCAGCCAGAGCACCTTCCGCTCCTGCTAACTCCAACTTGGGGTCCTGCCTCAGTGTCCTGGGGCGCCCAGCCCCACTGAAGGGAAGAGGGGACCCCCATGACTGCACACCCAGCTTCTCAGAAAGGAGCAGATACATAGGGAGCAGAGGCCTGGATGGACCAGAGACCCCAGGATGGAGCAGAGACCCCAGGACGGAGCAGAGACCCCAGGACGGAGCAGAGACCCCGGGACGGAGCAGCCCCCTGGACACGGCATGGCAGAGCCCCAGCTCACCCGCCCCCCAGCACACACCCTGTCCGGGGCCTGGTGGCAGGTACCTGGGCTGGCACTCCCTGCCTGCGCAGAACTCCTGGACGGGCTCGGGCCGGGTCAGGGCGTCGCAGTAGCTGTCGTCCACCTCGATGCCGTCATAGCGGACGCACATGGCGTAGGTCGACAGGACCCCTGAGTTTAGGAAAGGGAAGGGCGCCTGAGCCCACTGTGAGCTCTGGAGGCCGGCAAGCGGGCCCCAGGGCTGCGGGCGATCCACCCGGCCTCTTGCGCTTCCTGGTTTCAGTCAAGAACAACGACAGGTAAGCTGAGCAGACTGTGGGTGGGTCCCAGCGAGGCCGGGTCTGTGCATCTGAGCTCCCTCCCCGCCTGGGCCCAAGGGCCTGAGCTCCTCTCTGCACAGCCTACCCTGCCCAGGCTGGACACCCAGTGCTGCATCACAAACCCTGAACTGAAACGAGGAGGTGATGTGTTGGTTGCTTCAAGCATGTCCAACTCTGCAACCCCATGGACTGTAGCCCGCCAGGCTCCTCTGCCCATGGGATTTTCCAGGCAAGAATACTTGGGAGTGGGTAACCAGTCCCTTCTCCAGGGGATCTTCCTGATCCAAGGATCAAACACAGGTCTTTTGTATTGCAGGCAGATTCTTTACCATCTGAGCCACCAGGGAAGCCCAAGAAGTCTCAGTCATTTGGGCTTTTAGTAAACTCGGAATGGCCCTCACAGAGGCTCAGAGGCAAACACAGCCAGGTGCCACTTATTTTCATTCATTCAATGACTGTTACGTGTGGGTAGATGGATGGATGGATGAGTGGATGGGTAGGTTGGTGGTGGATGGATGGATGGGTGGATGGACGGATAGATGAGTGGATGGATGGATGGGTAGGTTGGTGGATAGGTGGGGAAGTATGGATGGATGATAGATGCATGGATGCGTAATCTAACCATTCCAGCCCCTTCCAGACTCCTCAGATATTACATTCGACCTTCAGGTCCTCCCTGCCCTCCCATGGCATGCCCTAGTCCTTATCAAGCTCCCTCTCAAACTTTCTTTTATCATTTTTGTGATTAAATACCTGCTACTCTATAAATCTCGGGCTTCCCTGATAGCTCAGTTGGTAAAGAATCCGCCTGCGATGCAGGAGACCCCTGTTCAATTCCCGGGTTGGGAAGACCCGCTGGAGAAGGGAAAGGCTACCCACTCCAGTATTCTGGCTTGGAGAATCCCATGGACGACGTCCATGGGGTCGCAAAGAGTCAGACACGACTGAGAGACTTTCACTTCACTTCATTTCACTCTATAAATCCCGTGGGGGGACCGTATGTAAAGGGCCAGCCCTCAGCTAAAATTATTCACTCCTTGACCGCCACCTCCACCTTCTGCTTCTCTGGTCTTCCTGCCCCGCACCCCCATGCCAGGCACCAGGCTGACACAGGGGCCAGGCTCGCTCCACAGTGCGTGGTTCCCTCCCTGCCAAGGAGCCAGGGCAACTCGGGTGAGCGTGAACACGGGTGGGGTCAGGGGCTGGGGTTGTCTTTATTACCAGCGCATGCGTGCCGAGGGGCAGGGACCCAGCCTTGCCGGATGATCTCCCCTTGGGGGTTGCCCTGCCCTGTAAACCAAGAGCCCCTGCTGACTCGCGCTCCCTGCCCAGGGGCGCATGTCTGAGAGCCGGCAGCTCCTGCCTCTCTGCCTCTCTAAGCCCCAGCCTTGGATGGAATGAAAACAGCCTGGGAGGCAGCCCACACGGGGATTTTTTCTTTTTTCCGTGAGGGACGAGCCAGGTTGCAATCACGGCTTCCCCTCTGCCAGCGCTGGGCTGTGTCGTCTTTAGCCGTCGATGAGCGGGGGGCTGGCTTCCTGGCCAGGCCTGCTCAGAATGTTCCAGAGACACCACTTCTGGGGCCCAGAGAGGTCCAAGTCTGAGGACTCGCAGCCCCTCAGCAAGCATCTGCTCGTTCTCGCCTCGTCATCAGGGCAAACAGCAGGTCCTGATCAGGAGGGACGGGACTGCTGGTCCCAGCGCCGTCCCCGGCTGGGGGTGACGTGAGGGCGGTCAGACTCTCCAGGCCTCCGCTTGCCACTCACCCACTCCCGGGAACCCCCCAGGCGGGACGGGAGGCACAGCTCCGGTCTTCTGGACACCACCTCACGGCGTCAGTTCTGAGTGCGGGGCTTCTCAAACCTTCTTACCGAGCCCTTCCTCTAAAGGGAAGGAGCAGGAGGCCCCAACGCCGGACTGGGTGGGCCTGTTCTGCCCGCAGGCGGGGGGTCTCAGAGCCCGTCCACTCCACTCCCCTCGCTCTGGGCCAGGGGGATGCCGAGAACCATCGGGAATCATCCCGTGTGACTCAAGCGAGGGGTCCAAACTGATCCACCTGCCTTTCTCCCCCTCTCAAGAGCATCTTTAAGGAAAAGAAAGAATGCTTGCTGCTATGGCTGCGATGGCCGGGGCTCAGGACACAGGAGACTTGCTGGTCACCAGTGACGTTTGCACAGGCCCCACAGGCCACAGAAGGTTTGTAAACCACTACCCTCTCCCCCGATCCCCCTGGGGTCGGCGCCCCGAAAGGGGGATTTCAAGAGGAGCCCGCCACAGGGTGTGTGGAGGTGAGCCATCCTGCAGGGACCCCGGCTCACCACCTCTGTGGAGTGCCGCCTGGACCCCATTTGGTGCCTCCGCGCCGACGGGGAACCCACTCTGGGTCAGGGCCGCTCACTCCAGTCCCAGACGGGCTCGTCTGAAGGACAGCGCATCCTTTCGGCAGAGCCAGAACCTGTCTTCCTCACTTCCTTTCTTCTTGCATCCTACTTCGCACCTTGGGCCGCCCAGGGCGGGCCAGCCCATCCCCTGCCCAGCACCCTGTGGGCGTCGAGACACAGTGCGGCGACCTCCCTGGGGACCACCTTCTGTCCAGGGCCAGGCTCAGCCGCTCGCCACCAGGGTGGCTTCGTCTAGGAGGGATCTCAAGCCTTGTCACCTCCCAGGCAGGGACATGTCCAAGGGGAACAGCAGACGCTCCCCACCGCATGTGCTGTGGCCCCCTCGGCACGCGTGGGGTCCTGCGGATAACGTCGGGGCTCCCGATTCAGAATGGGACCCTGCCCTTCAGGAGCAGGCTCTCAAAGCGGGCTCCTCCAACACCCCGCCCCAGCACTCAGCCCCGACTTCATTCCCCGGACCAGCGCCGTGGCTGCTCCAGGCCCCGTTGGTGGCACGCAGCAGCAGCAGAGGTCCTGCTGACGGCAGCCAGCTGTCAAGCTTTGACCCTGATTGCTTTTTTTTCCTTTCCCATCTGCCCCTATAACCACGTTTGGATAGGTGGACGTCCCATCTTACAGGTAGAGAGCAGAGACTAAGAAATTAAGAGCGTGGGGTGTGGATGACCAAATAGTTCATCCCAAGCGCTTACCACACCCCGACAAAGCCCTCCTCGAACCCTCCAGAATATCAGGGGCAATCTCAGCCCGTCACCTGCCCTGCTTGGGGGAGGAAGGACGGTGTAGCGGGAGCGGGCCTGGCTTCCCGCCCGAGACAGAGAGCCGGTGGCCCCCGCAGCGGCCCGCAGAGCCACCTCCCCAGCTCCTTCCCTGGCCACATCTCCTGAGATGCTGCACCCCCACAGGCCCCCGGCTGCCCAGGGCCCGGTCAGCCGCTTGCTTCTTCCGCCACACTGGCCAGAGCATGCAGGGGCTCCAGAGCTCTGGCCAGCTGGGGTGGCAGTGCAGGGGCAGGGACCTCGCACGTTTTGAGCAGCAGCAAGCCCAGTCTTGCGCAAACACCACGTCCCAGGTACAGATACGGCAGCGCCTGGGGTCCCCCTGTACTTGCCACAGGCCGGCACCTGGGTCTAACGTCCAGCCTTACAGGGAGGGGACCACGCTGGCGGCAGGTGGGGTCCTAGCCTCCAGGCTGCCAGCCAGCGTCTTGGTGCAGCGGCGGCCGGCCAAGTGAGCAGACAGACATCGGCTCAAGCCCTGGCTTGACATCTACTGACCGCAAGTGTCTGTCCAGGCAACCCCAGGGCCTCCGATACCCGCCGCTGTTTCCTCCCCAGACGAGGCCCTAGAATCTGGAAAGTTTCCTCTGTCATAGTCCACACGGGCCTACTTTCCCCTTCTCCTCACCCCCCGAGGTTTCCTACGTTTTAACCAAGAGGAGGCTTTTCCTAACAATGTACTGAATGCGGAAAGATGGACGAGGGAGCCTGGGGATGCTGACTGACTCCCACCCGGCTGGACCCTTACGTGGTCCAGCGCGCGGACACGCAGGCTGCCACCGCGTTCCGCCGCATCCCGTGGGCCAGGAAACCGCTAGATGAGCTCACCGCGGGCAGTTCGGGGCTACAAGCAAGTGCACGGGCCCGACGCCCAGACTCGCGCCCGCCGCGGAGGTGGGCTCTGCGGGCGCCCCGGCCCGCCTCGGGTACCTGTGGTGCAGGTGGAGCTGCAGGGCTCGTGGGACGACAGCTTCCACCGGTACATGTCCGCGGGGCTCACGCCTTGCTTGCGGGACTTGGGCCTGGTCCTGAAAGCGGGTGAGGCAGAGAAGGGCTGAGTTCCGGGGAAGCACAGGTTCTCATCACTGGGGCAGGGGGCGCGGGTGTGTGTACCTGTTCTGAGCCCCTCCTCCGGGCAGAAGGGCAGAGCCTCGCTGCCCTTCCGGGGACCCCAGTGCCCACTGTCTAGAGGGAGCACCCCCGGGGTGGCAGGGCTAGGAGGGAGGGGGAGCTGGCATTTTCCATCTCAACAGCGGGCTGAGCACACAGCCCTGCGGCTGTCGGGGCCCTCCGGTGGCTCTGGGGGGCGTGGGTGAAGAACTTGGGGCTCCCCACCATCATAGTTGCCCCTTCCACACCCACAGGCCTCTCACCACCCCCCCAGCAGGAGCACGCCGATGACTCCTCCCCCATCCCCGGGAAGGGGCCTCAGAGGCACCTGGTGTGCGTGGAAGGCACCGGAATCCTCTCCTGCAGCCTTCCCCAGCCGGGATTCTGACTGAATGGGGGCCCCCTGGCCACCGGGCCTCCGGGGATCAAAACAGACCAGCCCCGGGGGCAGACGGGGGAGGGCCGTCCCCTGCAGATGCCTCTGCCCAGGTCTGAGAGGGCTGCTGAGCAAGGGAACGCCTGGCTGGGTCCCCGCCAGCGACGGGCTGGGATTCTTGGCCGGAACTCAGGCGGCCCGGCCAACTATTGTTAGGACTGTTTGCTTCTTTGAACCAGTCGGTGTGCTGGGCCCAACCTCGGGATCCAATGTGCCGGCTCGTTGTGGACTCGGCAGGAGCTGAGGGAGGTGACAGAGACATCTCCCCGAGCCCAGCATCTGCCCGGAGAGGCAGCCGCCCCCGGAGCCAGCCGGGGGGCGCGGGGCGATGGGCCCACCGCCCAGCCCTGCTTCGCTTCCTATCCAGAGGGGCTGACGGAAGACCACCTGAAGCCGAGACCCTTGCACGGGGCACACCCACAGGTCCTTTCTGGGGACCTCTGTCACCCCGGAGGTCAGGCTTAGGGGAGGGTTTGCAGAGTGCACATTCTGAAAGGCTTTCCAGGGGCTTCACGGCGGTCCAGCAGCTAACACTTGGCCTTCCGCTACAGAGGTTAAGGGTTTGGTCCCTGGTCGGGGAGCTAAGATTCCACATGCTTCACGGCCAAAATACCAAAAACCCATTAAAAACAGAACCAATATTGTAACAAATTCAGTAAAGACCTTTAAAAGATGGTCCAGAGCTACAACAGCAACAACAATAACAACCAAAAAATTTAAAAAAAAACCTTTAAAACTAAACAAATAAATAAAAGGCTTTCCCGTCAATTCTGTGAGAGAGACCTTGGTTTGGATTTGACCGGGAGTTTGCCTTCCAACTTCTGGAATTTCACAAGAATGGCTCTTACACTGCACTTGTGGCCTTGAAGGCACGTCCTGCTCTGAGAACCAGGAAATAATCTACCCACGGACGGACATTAGGTCATGAATTCACTGATGTGGTTCCATGAGCCCAGGAAGGAGGCGAGGCGATGGAGTGGATAGCCTACGGCAGTCTGTCGCTGGGTCACACCCACCGAGACCCCTCGCCGGGTGGCCTCACCCTCCCCGCGTCCAAGCCTGCCCCGGCCTTGCCGCACATACAGGGGGCATCGGAAGGTCCTCCCCTATGCTCCTGAAAAGTGAGGGGGCCCTTTCAGATGGGCCCCCACCCACCCGAGACCAGGCAACTCTGAACAAAGGGCCCACAGCGCCTCCTCGGGGAGGGAGAGCCGGATGCCCCGCACAGCGCAGTGACCCCCGCCCTCCTGTCAACGGCTTCCAAATCTCCCCAAGAACAAACAAGGACCAAGGACTTCAGCCCCCGCCCCGCCACCCCACCCGTGGAGGAGCCGCGCCATCTTTATCTAATTACACACTCCTGGGCCAGCAGGCAGCGTGACTCATGGTGGAGAGACAGCAAGCCGTTCAAAATAACCCTCTGGGTTTTCAGCACCAAAGATCTTTCTGGAGGGGCTGCCCGCCCCAGTTCACACCAGCGCAGCACAGGAGAGGCCCTCCTGCTCAGAAGACGTCTTTGCACAACATCGCAAGCCTATAATGCTCTGCTCTCTGGGGAGAGGAGCACCCGGGAAGTCGCTGGACCAAGAGCCCGCCACCGCCTCCGTCTGGAGGGAAGCTAGCGCCCGCTGATTGCCAGGCTGGGCCGGGCATCACGCAGGGACACTCCAAGTCCTTCATCTGGAACTTTCTCTGGATGGCCTGGATGGTTCCTAAGAGACTCGGAAAGAGCTTTGCTTCCCCACCCCCACCCAGGCTGCGAGAGAGACCCCATGTCTGCATCCCAGCCCTGGCGTCTGGAGTCAGGCCTCCCCTGGTTGTTCGAGGTGGTTCCAAGAAGGTGAAAATAACCTTGCTCTCTGGACCACGCCTGGATTGCGCCCTCCCTGAGCAGACGCGACTTCCTGTGTTTGGACAACTCGCCGCGCCGGGGCTATTTTGGCCTGGCGGTTTCCCCCGCCGCCTCCTCAGCCCTTTATCTCCAAAGACCATCTTTGGTCTCCGCCAGCGGTTCCTTTGAAGCTGCTGGCGGGCAGTGGCCCCATCTCACCCCATCGGGACTTTCTGAGCCCTGATGGTCATTGTATTGGTTCCTGAATCCCAGACATTCCCCTAAGGGCCCAGGAGTGGGGGCGGGAACCCACAGGACCAGATGGAAGAGACTCTTTAAAATGTGACCTAAGGACCAGAAAGCTGCTACCGTGACCCGGGCTGGGGATCCTGGGGATCCTGGGGTGCCTGAGCTGATGGCCCTGACGAGCCCCCGACAAGCCCCTCACTCAGGGACAGGGCACTGAGGTCCACAGAGCATCATTGGTGTGTCCCAGTCCCGTGGGACTCAGGTGTGCGTGTGTGTGCGTGTTCGCGCGCGCGTGTAGGGGGGCCGAGCTTGGATGGTGACCCAGATCTCCACTGCACTTTCCGGGCCTCTAGCCACGTTAAACAGCAGCCTGTATGTCACCTCCGTAAACCCATTCAGGCAGGGACTGACCATCGGAGAGCTGGCCATCCTCACACCCTTGGTCCTGGAGGCTGAGTGCATTCGTGACCCTTCCTCTTTCCTGGTTCCTGGGTAGGTGCCCTGGATAGAATTCAGTCCTCTGGACACCCCTGAGGCTGAGAAGAGCCCCCCAGGCTCAGAGAATAAGTAATCGGCTCCAGGTCACACAGGCAAGTGCAGCTGATTCTGAATCCCACTCAGACTCAGAGCCTGTCCCCCTCCAGCCGCTGGGTCCCACACATCCCTGAGGCCCACTCTGCGAGCTTCTGGACCCATGTCGGGCCAGCAGATGGCCTCAATGGGCCTTGGGAGAGGAAGCAGAGCCTCAGGGACTCCGGACCTCCCACTCTGTCCACATTTGCAAAGTCTCCCCCTCAGAAGGGCCCAGATGTGCCGGGGAGTCTCACGGAGCCTCAGAAAAAAAAAACACCTTGAGAATAGGGCCAGAAGGGCACCTCCTGTGGGCTCAGGGGCCCAGCCCCCCTGCTCTTGTCCTCTGGGGATGAGTCGCCTCCAACCGTGCCACCTTGAGAGTGAACCCCAAATACTCCATCAAACTCAGTTCCCTAAGGATGCTCCCCCTCTGCACACCCAGCCCTGGCGAGGGTTCCGCTGGCTTGGTGTCTAAAGCCAATGGGTTTAGGTGGGTCCGCAGAAAACAGGATGAAACAAAACCCACTGGGCTTGTTCCGGCCTCCAGGCCCTGCCCACACTGGTGTCTGCTGGGCCACCTCTGTCTGCTTAAACAGCCTCGCTGCCCTGCGAGCCTCTGGCCGACAGGGGCCTGGTCACCAGGATTGTCCTCTTGGAGGGACAGTGACAGCAGCAGGCCTGGAGCCACCCTGCTCCCAGCTGGCCCCAGCCCCGGGAGGCTCCTGGCCTCAGACTCCTCCAGGGCCAGCTGTGACCGTCCAGCCGTCCCCAGCCGTGACCGTCCAGGCGTCCCCAGCTGTGACTTTTCAGGTGTCTGCAGTGTATCCTCACCGCTGGACCCTCCCACATCCCAAACCCAGAAGCAGCTCCAGCCAACGCCGCAGAAGGCCTTGTTCCCAGTGCCTGACTTGGGATCTGGCCCCTGGCTGGGGACCCCACTGGACCAACCCCAGGTCTCCTCCCTGGCCAGCAGGGAAGGTTGTCCTGAGCCATTCCACCTTCAGGGAATGTCCACCTCGTGCCTGATGGCCATGTGCGCAATGACCGTCCAGACAAAGAACCATAGGATGCCAAGCCTCCAGGCTCTGAGCCCCAAAGGCATCACTCACTTACCTCTCTGAGCCCTACCAGTCCCTAAAGACAAGGGGCTGGGATGAAAGCCTGCCTCTGTATGGGCGATGCTCAGTCCCAGGTGCACAGGACTGTCCACCTCCCCACTTCCCAGCCCCATTGCAGAGCAGGAACTTCAACCCATGGTACTAACTTGTGGGAAAGACGCTAAAACCCAGGCTTCTGGCTCCCCGAGGGGCCAGGCAGACAGGGCAGGGGAGGCCACCTACCTGGCCTTCTGCGTCCGGTTCCCGGCCAAGGCGGGGAGGCTGGCGCTGGCGTTGGGAAAGGGGGCCTCGGAGGAGGTGTTGGCCAGCCTGTCGCTGCTCAGCTCCAGGTAGGACCCATTGAGCAGGTAAGCTCCGGCCCCCTCGCTCTCCTCGTAGTCCAGGTAGAGGCTCTCGGCTGGGGAGCCCCTCGGGGCACCCTGGGAGAAGATGCTGTTGACGGTCTCGTTGAGGGGGAGCTCCCTGGAGTCGGAGCCTGCGCCCAGCAGCTGATCAGAGATGGCGTTGGCCGACAGCAGCTCCTGGGAGGCGAAACGGGCGTCGGCCTCTCGGTCGTCCGGGTCTCCCACCAGAGCAGTCAGGGTGGTGTTACCGTCTACGGGGGAGACGAGTGCTCAACCTCCCACGATCCCTCATGTGGGGCAAGGGTTGCCCTGGTTG
>NW_011476065.1:15784-16865 GCF_000754665.1 Bison bison bison | reverse complement strand
GAAACCTGCCTCTGGGTGCTTCCCGATCCAGGAAGCACCCAGAGGCAGGTTTCCACCCCGTGAGAGGACCCAGATAGTCCAGCGGAGGCCCGCAAGCCGACCCAGACAAGCTCTCATTGGGGAACCTGCTTGAGCTCAGCAGGGGCGTTGAATAGGGTCTCCCAAATGCATGCCTGCCCCACAACCACAGAATGTGAGCTTCTGTAGAAATAAGATCTTTACAGACTACAGATCTCCAGAGCAGATCGCTACAGGTTTAGAGTGGGTTCTAACTGCAATGCCCCTGTCCTTAGAAGAACACGGGGAGACACATGGACACAGAGGAGAAGCCGCCTGAAGACAGAATCTGTGCATTTCTGTGGCTTTATGGCCCCAGCTTGCAGTCGGTTGCCACCACAGCCCCAGGGAACTAACAGCCTCCGAAGTGTTTTCTACCTGAGGACTCCGAGGGTCTCAGAAACATGCCCCCAAGTTAGCAAGCACATTCTTCCCAAGCCCGGTCCACCCTCCGCCCTTGGCAGGAGTGATGGTCGCGGCCAGCCCCCCACAGCCCTCAGGAGCGTAGCCCAGCTGCCAGCCTGGGGCTCGGGGACCCCAGTCCACCCCCCAAGTCTCCCCCTGCACCTACTGCCACTCCCCCTGGAGACCGCCCCATGCAGGTCCCCTGCCTGCCCCAAGCCCTCCCCTGGCTCACCCTTAACTCACTCCTGGGCCCTCAGTCCAGGGGTCCCCCCCACCAAGGGCTCGAGGTCCTCCCTGTACCCCTCAGTTGCCCATCACTCCCTTCCAGAGCTCTCACCGCACCTTGCTGCACTGTCTGTCTGTCTGTCTCCACCAAGTGGTCAAGAGCACAGGCTATAGGGTCTGACCCTCTGGGATTTGCCCCCAGCAGATGGGGATGGCATGACTTGGGCAAGACCCCTCCCTAGGGCTCAGTCCCCGCTTCCATCAAGTGGAGATAGCCTTACCCGCCTCGAAGGAGCTGTGTAGGGGGGCACCCCTGCCCCGCAGCCCGCGCGTGACCAGCGCCGCCGCCGCCCTCTTCTGCGGGCTGCGGGCTCTGAAGACCCTTCACCCGAGG
>NW_011476065.1:14609-15377 GCF_000754665.1 Bison bison bison | reverse complement strand
GAAGAGGGAGGCGTTGTGCTGCAGGAAGCCCGCCAGCCCGACCCCGTCCAGCTCCTGGCTCTCTGCGCTGTCAGAGGTGGGATCCGAGAAGCTGTAGTAGATGGGGCTGGAGGCGGTGGGTGTGCGGCGGCTGCAGCAGCGTGTACTCGAAGGTGATGGAGGGGCTCTTGCCATTTTGATTCCACACCTGGGGGCGGCAGGAGAAGACGTGGGACCCGGGCCCCTCCCCACCCCAGCCCCTTCCCCACCAGCCTGGAGCAACTGCTCAGCCCGCCGCCCACGAGCCCCTTGAGGATAGGAGACTCTGGTCCCAGAGCCGCGGGAGGGTTCCCAGCCACGCACAGGCCCACAGCTGAGTCTTTCCTGGGGACTCCTCCTTGCCTGGAGGACGCTGCCTCGCCCGCCCACTTAGCGCCACGAGCAGCCCGTGGCCAAAGACGGGTGAACACAGCCCGGGACCAGCGGACAAAGCCCAGGCACAGGCAGTCAAGGGCGCGCGGGTAGCAGAAGTGTTTGTAAGGTAATAAAGCCAGTGAAAACCCAGCCTGCGTTTTACCGTCACCATGTGCCGGCGGTCCTAAGCAGTAAGACTGGATGTCCCCACCACCTGCCCCCCTGGCCGCGCGGAAGGGCCAAGGCCCAGGCCCCGGAGGGCCCCCAGCATCACAGCTGGTGGGGGAGGTGCTGAGGCTTCTGTTGCGACTGCATCACCACCAGCATCTCCCCGGCCTGTCCAGCTCCCACCCCCACCCCCCGAGGGCTCGCCTG
>NW_011476065.1:4328-14428 GCF_000754665.1 Bison bison bison | reverse complement strand
GACGTCACCACCTAACCCGCAACCTAAGGCCGAGCCAGAGGGCCTCCTCGGTGTCGCACGGAGACACGCACGTCCCCCGGCAGGACTAGAAAGTGTACCGGAGGCCAGAGAACCAGGCTGGCTTCTCCACCTCACCAAGAGCCCGACCCGGGGAAGACTTGGAGCCTGGGGATCTCAGTGAATCTGCTTGAAAATTTTGAAATCTCAGGTTCCCCTGAATCTCAGGGCCTGGAAAGCGGTCGTTCCACCCCTGCAACAGCCAGCCCCCAGCCCTCGCCGGAAGATGGCACAGAGGTCTCTGCCTTCAAAACCCCACCAGCCTCCCTCAGGGCCGTGTCCGCCTCCTCCCTGGACCACCCGGCTGGGGGTTCACGCTCAGACCCCTTTTCATCTGCTCAGGGTGGCCATGAGGCTGCTCAGGGGAGAGGGGCAATCTGTCACGGGCCTGCGGGACCAGCTGCCGGGGGCAGCAGAAGCTGAGGCTGAGTGAGGCCTCAGGAGGAGTCTCCCAGGGGAGCCCTCGTTCAGGATGAGGGAGGACCCACACTGGCAAGAGCCCCAGGAGGAGGTCAGGCCAACACTGAGGGAACGATCCACTCTGGGACCACCGCGGCAGATGGCGAAAGGGTGAGCGCCGGGCGACTATTTTCTGTAGGATGGCCTGGAGGACACGCCGTCTGCCGCCGTGAAAGGAAGTGTGACGGCGAAGAGCCACCAGCACCACTCAGAGGGGCACCCGAGGGCTGGTGTCGGGGGTCCTCGTGGGCCGCGGCTGGTGGCCAGAGGTGCTGCTGCGTCTGCTCTCCAGGACAGTCAGAACAAGGGGGCTCAAGTACCGTGATGAGCCGGAAGGTTGCCACGGTAGCCAGGACACATCTGGACACAGCTGATAGAACAAAGAACGCCCTGGGGACAGATGCGTGGGCCCAGAAAGGTGCATCTCCATCCATCCGATCAGAAGAAATCGAGGGTGGATACGCACGGGGCAGAGGCAGCTGCCACATTAAAGTATCCACCCCTGCTCTATCTCCTGGATCACTTTTTAGACCCAGAATCCACTGAAGGATGGAACGGCCAAGTCCCCAGGAAGAAGGCTCCCCCAGTTCTTTCCCACAAAAACTCACAGCTATTTACGTGGTGAACTGCTCAGTGGAGAAACAGACACCGTGGAACCTGGGTCCACATGGTCCTCGTTGACCAGGGACCCAAAGCATCATTACTACCTCCCGTTACTGTGAGAACACGTGGGTGACAGCTAATGGCCCCAAGATGACCCTGGTCTGATCCAGAGTCCGTCCACTGTATCCAAGGCTCACCCAGCCCCCAAACGCATACTTGGGAGTTGGCTGAACTCTCATGTTGGCTCCCTGACCTGGGAGGGAGTAGCTATACCATAATTGGGAAGCCTGTGAACCTGAGTCCCAACCTCATCCAAGAGGGTAAATCAGAAACCACATCACATCCTTGGGGAAAACAGAGAGATCAGTGCTGCTCAAAGACCTCAAGGATGCGCGGGTGCTGACCCCATCAAGGCCCCCATTTAATTCAACAGTTTGACCCCAACGGAAGCAAGACAGAGCCAGGAGGGTGATGGTGGACTGCCACAAACTCAGTCCAGCAATAGCCTCACCTGCAGCTCTGGGGCCGATATGGCGGCTTTTCTAGAGCAGATTAATGCTCCCTCTAGCTGACCGTGTGTGGCCATCCGTCTGGCACATTCTCGTCTGCCCCTTCGTGTGTGTGGCTCTGCTCCAGGGCCACCCTGACTCACCCACTCCCTGTCACAACACAGGACAAAGGGGTCTGAACCATCCCACTCTACATGACCTTGATCCTCTAGGTTGACAACATCATGTTTATCAGATGAGTACTCCAGATGCTCGGAGATTAACCACTGGGAAGACTGGCCCCAAGTCAGTGAAAATCTCCGGGTCCAGTCATCAAGGACAGGAAAGGACCTGACCACATCTCACGCTCCCCCATCATGAAGAATTTTGGACACAACATATTCCACGTCTGGGAGTACTGGTCCAATCCATACACAGGATTTGCTTTGAGTGGGGTCCTGAGGGGGAAGGGCTCTGCAGGAGATCCAGGTGGTGGTGCATACATCCTGCCACCTGGGCCATAGTACCCAGCAGCCCTTGCAGTAACAGAGGAGTCTGTAGTGGAGAAAGATGGACTGTGGAGTTCCTGCCAACCTTAGCTGAGAAAATGATGATGTAGACCCTAGCGTTCTAGAGAAAGGCCATACCACCTAAAACAAATAGATGTGCTTTGGGAAAAGCTCCTGGCAGGCTACAAGGCCCTTTGACCACAGACCATCAAGTGACCAGAGCTGGACAACGTAACACAAGGCCCCACAGCTCCGTTAAGTTCCGGGGTTGGGAGGGCCCAGCAGCAGTCCAGGGCTAGAGCGACAGAAAGCTGGTCAGCAGGTGACCCAGCTGCCATCATCCACGACTCTCGCACCAGCCTCCTCTCTTAGCTCATGGCTATGGCGGCGTAGGGCACCCTTCTGACAAAGTCAGAGAGGAGGACAACGGCCAGACTTGACGCGAAATCAGGTCAGCTTGGTCTGGGGGTGCAAGCTGAAAATGAGCTCTGCTCCGGAGCGACCCTGCAAAGTTGCTGTGAAAGAAAACCCTCCCAGTCAGCTTCAGGCAGTGCGTGCAAGGTGGTCACCCAATTTGTAAGGAAGGCAGGGTGGCCCTAGGTAAGAATAAATGCTGACTCATGGACAGTGCAATTGGCTTGGCTGTTGGTCAGGCGCCTGGATGGAAAAGATTTTAAGATCAGGGAGGAGGTGGTCTGGAGAAGGCGCGCCTGGGTGGATTCGGGGAAGAGGGTCTCTGGTTCATCTGTTAGTCCCCTCGGGGCAGCCCCCACCCCGGGAGGGCCCGAAACAACCAGGCAGGAGACAGAAGGGGTTTGCCGGCTGACAAGGGCCAGCCTGTGGCATCAGCCAGGCGGGCGGGCTCCATTCCCGCCATCTCCCTCAGTGTCCACGAAGGCCGGCAGGCCTCCGAGAGCCTCAGAACTGCCTCTGAGCACCCCCTGATCTCACTGACAGTTCCGCTACACTTCCAGAGCCGGGCACGAGGTGGCAGTGACCTTCATTTCCGGACAGGAGCCCTGGGGAGAGTCCTGGCAAGCTGGGCCTAAAGGCTGCACTCTCCTGCCCTCTGTTTGGGCCCCCACCCTGCTACCAAGCCGTGAGCATCCCGGGGCCAGCATCGGGGGATGGCTGTGACAAGCTCTGCCGTGTCCTTGGCACTGAGGATCTGGGGAGGGGAGGGGAGGACCACACAGGTGAGAGGGTGAGCGAGCGAATGGGCCAATGAATTCATGAGTCACTGGGAGGCCAGTGAAGGAACTCAAGTCTGAGTGAGGGCTGGGATGAGGGCGTGAATCAGCGAGTGACCGGGGGAGCGAAGGAACCACCCCAGGTGCGCACCATGACGTTCAGGCCCTGGTTGGTGGGCCCCTGTGCCACGATGTACTCGATGCCCGTCTCGTACACGTCCATGGGCCGCCGGTACTTGACCACGGTTCCGGCGATGTTGAAGTTCTTGGGGCTGTCCACCTTGAAGTTGCCATTGAAGAAGAAGTAGCCGGCTTCATCTGCAAGAGCTGAAACACCACAGCTGCCCAGTCACGTGTGCCGGGGCTGGGGGTGCAGAGAGGGGGCTGAAGGGCCAGGAGGAGCGGGACCCCACACTCGGGCTCTCTGGTTAGCCTGGCCCTGTGACCCCCAAACCCTCAAAGCCGGGAACCTCCATGTGGTGTGGGAGTGGCAGGCTCCGTCTGCCACAGCATGTGGCCCTGGCCGGGAGACGTGAGTCCTCATTCCTAACCAGCCTAAAATAAACAAGGGCTTGTCTAGATGACCCAAGGGTGGCTGGCCCAGGGCCCGCTTGGTCCTGCCATTCTGGTGGCCTCGGAAGGGCCTGGGGATGCAGGGCGATGAGGAGCGTCAGGACCGAGCGGCCAGGTCTAGACACACGCTGGACCACAGGTGTCACCCAGGTTGGGGCCAGGACACCAGCCCGGCTCTGCTAGAGATTCCCTGTGAGCCGGGGGGACTCGCCACTCTCAGCTTCCCGCCCCGACGGGGCCCACGCTGAGAGACTGCAGCCCTGTCCCAGCGTCCCCCGCAGGCCCTACCAGACCACCCCAGGCGGACCGGCCCGGTGCTCTTGCTGGGAGCGTGAAACTCTGCCAGGCTGGGAGACCTGGCTGCCCCTTCTCCCAGGCAGAGCTCCCAGTCAGCCTCTCTCTGAGGCAGGGTGTGGTGGACACTTGGAACCGAGGACCTCGGAAGGACGTCTGCTCCTGGAACTGGAACCCCCACGCCCACCAAACACCCCTGGCAACAGGCTGGAACGTCTGCCCGGAGCCGGGCGGCTGGCCCTCCCCAGGGGCCTCGGGGCTGGCGGGGGTGGGGGGCTCCACCTCGGGGACAGCGTCTCTTCCAGAGGATGTCCCGTTCCAGGAACTGGCCTGAGGCGGGGAAGAGCTTAGTTTCCAAAGCTCCTGATGCAACACGCACGGCGGAGCCCGGCAGTTAATTTATTATCAGACAGACACAGCGAGCAGCCTCCGCCCGCTGGAAGAGCACCCTCCGTGCAGCACCATCAAAAACAACGGGGCAAGAGCATGGGCCGGGCGAGGGGACCCGCGGGGCCGGGCTTGCGCACGGGGTTAAATCCCCGGCCCGCGTCCAAAACCCGCTTCCTGACAGTAATGACCTTCCTTCCTGCGGCTTCCCCGGCGCTCCGGGCCGCCCTCGGTATTTCCACGCGTCTGTTTCAAGAACGATGTCTTTGCAGCCAGCTCTGGGAACACGGTGTTTCCTGGCCTCGCCGCCCTCCCCCGCGGGCCACAGAGCAACCGGCCTGGCAGAGGCCGGGCTCCCGCTCGGGTCCGGGGCTGGAGCCTGGAGCCTGCAGACCAGCCGGGTCAGCGGCTGGCGCTCAGGGGCCCAGACCCTGGGGCTGACAGCCTGTGCAGGGTTCAACCCGGGGGCCTTTAGCAAACACCCCACCCCCATGCCAGCACTCCCTAGGAAGGGTGGCTGCACCCTGCCAGCCCTGGCCCCCGAGAAGATGCCTCGAGAGGCAGGGAGGTGCATCAGGCTTCGGGGACAGCTTGCCTGCCTGGGTCCCTGGCCTGCCTGGCTGAGATCAGTTGTCAATACCTATCCTCCTCGGCCAGAAAGGGCTCCCCAGGGGTACAGACAAGGTGCATGGCCCCACCAACCTCCAGCCGCACAGGGAGCCCTTCCAGACATGGTCACCCAGGTGGGCCTCACTGCCTTGGCCACCACGCAACTTACTCCAGAATCCTCAAGTCAGAGACCCCACCTGAGTCCGGCTCCCCACCAGAATGGCCAGTGGCCAGAACATCAACTCCAGGCCCCAGGTGGGAGCTTGCATCCCACCCCTGCTCCTTGTCACCCTTGGCTTCCGACTGGCTGCCCACTTCCATCCTGCTCTGCCTCAACCTTCTCACCCCCGGACTGTCAGTCCTCAGACCCTGGGGCAGGACGGGGGTTCAGAGATGCCGCCTCTGGCACCTCCAGTTCTCTCCCATGCCAGGCTGCCCGGAGACGGGGCGCTCACCACCTGAGTCACAGCCCCCTCTTGAGTCAAGCTGCCCGGAGTGTGAGGTCTTTCCACACCTGGGACGAGGTCAGCCTCCGATGACTCCCCAGCCCCCACCCCATAGACACTTACACACAGGCAGAGTTGCGGCTTCCAGGGCCACCGCTCTTCTGCAAGGTCAAACGCCCCCCATTCACCCACCACCCCTACATCTCACCCCCTGTAAATCCGCAAGCCCGGCGAGCCTCCCGGGCCCCACATACACACCCAGCACGTCCGCAGACTTCTTCCGCTCCACGATCTGGATGTCTCGGGCGCCAGCCGGGATGTGGGTGACCAGAGAGTAACCTGGGGGAGAGGACAGCGGTGAGCCGCGGGTCGGCCGTGACCGGCGCCTCTCGAGAGGAAAGGCAGCTCTGGATGGCGGTCACCACCCTCTTGTGCTCCTGGTGGGCGAGAGGCAGTGTCTCAGGGCAGCCCCGTCCCCACCCAAGAGCTGCACCCAGGCCCCCAAGGGGCGAGTGCACAGTGCTGTGGGAACCCCCTATGAGTCTGGAGAGCTGACCAGCCTCCCCAGCACGGCCTGAGTGGTACTGGATTCCAAGACACTTTCCTATCGAGGCCATGGGTGCCACGCCCAAGTACCTGCCCTGTTCCTCCTGAGGGATGCCACAGGCCCCGCAGGTCATAGATCAGCCAGAGTCAAATGTCCTCGGTCCTGCTCTGCTGCTATCACCAACGTGGCTCTGGGCAAGCTGCTGGAGCCTCGGGCCTCCATGTTCTCATCCACACACAGGGATGACGGCCCCCACGCTCGGTGATGGAGGGGATTCTGGGTAGCTCAGAGTCTGACCCTGAGGATGCTCTCATTATTATTATTTTAGAAACCCACACTGTCATAACATCGCACTGATTTTACAGGCTTGCTACATTAGAAATGTAGGTGAGGGAGCACGCGGCCCCAGCTCGGGGCCTGTCATCAAAGGCCCCAGCAGGTGAGGAGGCAACCACGGAGATTCCCGCAGAGCCCCCTACAAAGGGACCAAGGGTTTTGGGGGCAGGGTCTGAGGAAGGGGGTGCTGCTGGAAGGTGGTAGAGGGTTCGCTGGGGAGAAGGAGGGGAGATTTTTAAAGCCTTAAGAATGAAAAGCCTTCCAGGAGAAGATGGTGAGAAAGTTCTGGAATCAGGTTTGCCGGGGCCGACCCTCAGGTCACCTGAGGAACATGTGGGCCCCCCTGGCAGATGAGACACTTCTACAGGCTGCTTCCCTTCACGGGCACCTGAAGACCCTGAGCTTGTCCTTCCAGCCAGCAGGGTGCCCCTAAACGCTTCACTACTGGCCCTCTTGGTGGGGGCGCAGGTGCTGTGACCTGCAGTGCTGGCCTGATTCCGGGGTGCAAACACTTCCTGTCGCAGTGGCCAATTTCAAACTGCCAACCGGTGTCGCTGGGTGCGGGGCTGGGGAAAGGGACACAGTCATCTACCTGCTGCCCTAGTACTTCCGGGTGCCACAGACTCAGCAATAACTCTCGAGGTAAAACGATTAGGAAGTGAGGACTGCGCTTGTTCAGTCGCTCAGTCGTGTCTGACTCTTTGCAACCCCATGGACGGCAGCATGCCAGGCTTCCCTGTCCTTCACCATCTCCTGGAGTTTGCTTAAATTCACATCCACTGAGTCAGTGACACCATCCAACCATCTCATCCTCTGCTGTCACCTTCTCCCCAACCCTCAATCTTTCCCAGCATCAGGGTCTTCTTCCAGTAACTTGGCTTTTTGCATCAGGAGACCAACATATTAGAGCTTTAGCTCAGCATCAGTCCTTCCAGTGAATACTTAGGGTTGATTTTCTTTAGGATTAACTGGTTGACTTTGCTTAAATATCTCTTATTTAAATGAAGGTTTGTGCATCGTTGCTTAGTCGTGTCTGACTCTCTGTGACCCCGTGGACTGTAGCCTGCCAGGCTCCTCTGTCCATGGGATTCTTCAGGCAAGAATACTGGAGTGGCTAGCCATTGAAGGTCTACATATCAGTTCAGTCAGTTCAGTCACTCGGTCGTGTCTGACTCTTTGTGACCCCATGGACTGCAGCACACCAGGCCTCCCTGTCCATCACCAACTCCCAGAGTTTACTCAAACTCATGTCCATCGAGTCAGTGAGGCCGTCCAACCACCTCATCTTCTGTCATCCCCTCTTCTGCTGCCTTCAATCTTTCCCAGCATCAGGGTCTTTTCCAATGAGTCAGCTCTTTGCATCCAGTGGCCAAAAAATTTGGAGTTTCAGCTTCATCATCAGTCCTTCCAATTAATATTTAGGACTGATCTCCTTTAGGATGGACTGGTTGGATCTCCTTGCAGTCCAAGGGACTCTCAAGAATCTTCTCCAACACCACAGTTCAAAAGCATCAATTCTTCGGCGTTCAGCTTTCTCTACAGTCCAACTTTCACATCCATACATGACCACTGGAAAAAACCATAGCCTTGACTAGACGGACCTTTGTTGTCAAAGTAATGCTTCTGCTTTTTAATATGCTGTCTAGGTTGCTCATAACTTTTCTTCCAAGGAGTAAGCGTCTTTTAATTTCATAGCTGAAATCACCATCTGCAGTGATTTTGGAGCCCCAAAAAATAAAGTCTGCCACTGTTTCCACTGTTTCTCCATCTATTTACCATGAAGTGATGGGACCGGACTCCATGATCTTCATTTACATATACTTATTTTTAAATTAGCGACCAGCTCACAAGATTCTTCCCCGTGGTTACCATGCACACGTCTACCAGGGGACCATGTGGGTCAGTTCTTAGGACCTCAGACCCGGGATCACGCTGTCTGGGTTCAGACCCAAGTCTGCTCTTTTGGCTGGGTGACCTTAACCTGGTTTCGTAGCCTCTCTGCTTCCACACCTGTAACATGACAGCAGTGTGGGCCTGCCCAGAGGAGCTGCTGTGAGGTGGGAGCGGGGCAGGCTTGCTGTGCGTGGCTCTGTGCACAGAAGGCACTTGGAAGAAATGTGTGGGACTGGCTCCGTGTCAGCCCCCAGGCCCCCAGGCTGAGACCTCTGTGCAGGCACGGGCCCCCGTACCCTCTAGCTCCCGGCACACAGGCAGTGCTCAGATGAGACCACTGCCCGAATGCTGCCTCTGCTGTGTCCACACCCCGGGACCTGGCAGAAGGTCCTGCAGGCAGGTGTGTGCAAGGAAGGGAGGAAGCACACGACGTCTTTGCCCACACTCCTTCCAAAGTGAGCCCTGCAGAGAAAGTGGCCTGTGCTCACTGTACCTGTCAGGCATTATTCAGAGCCCTGTCCAGCTGGGCCTCCGCTAAGACACCTCTCCTTTTCTTACCCTGACCCTCCTCAGTCGGCGTGTTCATCCCTGGGTCCCACGTCCAAGCTCTAACACTAACTCCGAAATTATACATCTGCTCCGCCTCCAGGAGAGGCACGGTCCCAACAGTCAGGTCCTTGGGGGCTCTCCAGGGGTTGGTTCCAGTCCAGACGTGCCTTGCCTCTGTGGGGGACTTCAAGTAGGCAGTTCCCACCCTGCACCTCAGTTTCCCCATCTGCTAAATGGGTTTTGAGCTGCCCTGCCTCTCCCAGTCCAGAGGCTGTGATAACCCAGTTTAATCCCACAGCATTAACCGAGACCCAAGAATGCCTCCAGTTTAACCCCGAATATTATAAGCGACATCCCTCCAAAAGCGTCAAGTCCCAGCACATGCACGGACCCCCTGTCGGCCCAGCCCGTAGACCCCAGAGCTGGATGCTCCGGTGAGGCCGCTGACAAGCCGCGGCCTGGGAAAGAGAGGGGCCGGCTCTGCGCTGGGTCGGCCAGGCCGGTGGGACCCAGTGCGTCCTTTCAGCCCTGGAGACTTGGGTCTGAGAGCTCAGCCCCCAGAATCCATGTGCCCAGGCCCCACCCTCAGGTCAGCGGTGAGGACTGAACGCGTGCCTCAGTTTCCCCCTGTTACGAGCGGGGCTAATACCTCCTTGTAGGCTGTGCTGAGTCGGAGGGGGTCCCCCAGCCCCGTGCGTACCAGGGCACCTGGGATCCAGGGGTGCGAACACAGAGCTGCTCTCAGTCCTGTCCCCAAGGGGTCCTTCCAGAGCTGCTGGGCCAGCCCCGCCAGGCCTGGGCAGAGGATCGGGGGGGCGGGGGGCCAGGAGGGGAAGAAGCCTGCACGGTCACTCGGCGGCCACAGGCAGGCTAACCCAGGCCCTGGACCCAGGGCGCCAGAGGCTCTTACCCAGGGGGGGGTTCCCTTTGCGGTAGTTGCCCGTCACGTGGGTGCAGCTGCTCCCGTCGCCCTGGCAGACGCCGCACTTGTCCAGCGTGTGGGTGGAGAAGAGAACCCCGTCACAGCCGATGGGCTGCAGGAAGGGAGGCGGAGAGGCTGCTGGGAGGGCGCCGAGGTGAGACCCCGGGGCCGCCACCGCCTGGGCGATGGGGTGGGCGGCGGGCGCGAGGGCACCGGTGCTTGCTTCTGCTACAGTGTT